>NC_087154.1:21319526-21372026 GCF_035594125.1 Scylla paramamosain
CTTTATAAGCAAAGTTGAAGGTAGTGAACATAATCATATCTCTGTTTATTAATACAGTCTTTCCAAAGATATATCATGAAAGCAATTTAATTTTATAGAGTCGCACTGTTCAATCTTTCCTTGGTATGTCAATGATTCCAGTCTTTTAACCCTTTATATTTTTTTAGGTGTTTTTATCATTACAGTCCCTCCCCAGGTATATTATGCAAGCAGTTTAACTTTACCTAGTCGCAATGTTCAATCTTTCCTCGGGACATCAGTGGCCCCAGTCCCTCAACCCTCTCACTGCGATATGCAACAGTTCACACCACTAAAGGCACAACAATGCAATATCTTTACACGCTCCTACAGGAAAGAAAAGATGGAATGAAAGAACTTTCTAGTGTATTAATATTACCATTATATATATATATTACTATTGTTGTTGGTGTCGTAATCCAAGGAACACCAAGAGATGAAATACAAAAAGGAGGTGGAAGAACATGCAACAACAAGAATTAGGGGCGTAGGAAGATTGTGCAATATAAAAGCGAGACTGTCATTATTATTATTATTATTATTATTATTATTATTATTATTATTATTATTATTAGGTCTTATTATTAACATCATCACCATTATTGTGTAGGAGGGAAACTGACCTGGTGACCTAGGACAAAAAATAAAAGTAAAGCAAAATTAAATAAAGAAACAAATAAGTAAATAAAAAAAATATAAAAGACAAGAAAACCGGAGAAGAAAAACCAAGAGAGAAGGTGAAGACCATAACTCCTCCACGGGTCGACATTCACAGCTAGAGACACACGGGTTGACATTCACAGCTAGAGACACACGGGTTGACATTCACAGCTAGAGACACACGGGTTGACATTCACAGCTAGAGACACACGGGTTGACATTCACAGCTAGAGACACACGGATCGACATTCACAGCTAGAGACACACGGGTTGACATTCACAGCTAGAGACACACGGGTTGACATTCACAGCTAGAGACACACGGATCGACATTCACAGCTAGAGACACACGGGTTGACATTCACAGCTAGAGACACACGGGTTGACATTCACAGCTAGAGACACACGGGTTGACATTCACAGCTAGAGACACACGGGTTGACATTCACAGCTAGAGACACACGGGTTGACATTCACAGCTAGAGACACACGGATCGACATTCACAGCTAGAGACACACGGGTTGACATTCACAGCTAGAGACACACGGATCGACATTCACAGCTAGAGACACACGGGTTGACATTCACAGCTAGAGACACACGGGTTGACATTCACAGCTAGAGACACACGGGTCGACATTCACAGCTAGAGACACACGGGTCGACATTCACAGCTAGAGACACACGGGTCGACATTCACAGCTAGAGACACACGGGTTGACATTAACAGCTAGAGACACACGGGTTGACATTCACAGCTAGAGACACACGGGTCGACATTCACAGCTAGAGACACACGGGTCGACATTCATAGTTAGAGACACACGGGTCGACATTCATAGCTAGAGACACACGGGTTCGGAGGAAAGTGATACTGGAGTTGAAGCGTCAAACCCCAAGGCTAGGGCACAGTGGTCAGGGTTATCATATGCGACTAACTGTTGAGGAAGAATGTCACAAGGTTCTTACAGGCGGGGCGGGGCTAGAGACACGCTGGTTAGGGAAGATGATACTGGCTCGTATTCAGAAATGCCTGACTCTCTCACCACAACAATATTTCAAAAGCCACAGAGATAATTTGCCGGGTTCTCACGAGTGTTTCTTCAGTTACATAGAAACCTTGTATCTGTCACTGGAACCGAAAAAAAAAAAAAGCATCCTTAAAAACCCGTGTAACTTCAACTAGAATCTTTCTTCTGTTAATAATGTAGAAATCTTGTTAATTTCTCACTAGATCCGTAGGAAAAAAATTAATAAATAAAAAAATAAAAATAAAACATGCAGCTTTAAGTAGAGCCTTTTGAAAGTAGTGGAGGTGCGGTGCAGAAGTGTTTCAGAATATGGTTCCAAGCGTCACAACCTTCTTCTATTAATAATGTAGAAATCCTGTTAATCTCTCATTAGAACCGAAAAAAATAAAAGTGTATATATATGTATATATATATATATATATATATATATATATATATATATATATATATATATATATATATATATATATATATATATATATATATATATATATATAAACCAGCATCTATAATTTTTTAAAACTAGTGGAGGTGCGGCGCAGAAGCGTTTCAGAATACAGTCCTACGCGTCAACAGCCAAGGCTAGATGGTCAGGGATATCATACGAGTAACTAACTGCTTGTGTCGGGGAGAAGTCACGCGGCTGCTGTGCTGGCGTGGCGAGGGAGTGGATGCCAGACAAGGACGGCGCCGGCGGGGCAGACAGACTACCAAGGTTCCAGTTTAAGCCATAATAGAGAGAAGGAGTATGAAGAGTGATTATCTAACCCAATCCCTCACGTCACTATGGTCACTATGGTCCTTCTTCACTGCCACTCCTGCTCCTCCTCGCTCTACATCTCGACTCTTACTCATCTTCATCATTCTCTTTCTTCTCTCTCTCTGCTTCCTTCGTTACTCATGGATTCTATTTTTTTGTTCTGTTCGTCTGTACTTTTATACCTTTTGTTTGATGCTGGAGGAGGAGGAGGGCATCGTCAAGAAGAAGAAGAAGAAGAAGAAGAAGAAGAAGAAGAAGAAAAGAACATCAACAGCAACAACATCAACATCAACAACAACAAGGACAAAGATAACATACACCAAGTTACAGCGGAGGAGGAGGAGGAGAAGGAGGAGGAGGAGGAGGAGGAGGAGGAGGAGGAGGAGGAGGAGGAGGAGGAGGAAGAGACTAAAAATAGCAACAAAACTAATACACACAAAAAAAAAAAAATAATACAGGGACGAAGAGAAGAGGAACAAGAAGAAAAGGAGAAGTCGAACAAATACATAATCAAAGTAACCTTCAATCATTATCCTAAAAATACTGTACCATCTCTCTCTCTCTCTCTCTCTCTCTCTCTCTCTCTCTCTCTCTCTCTCTCTCTCTCTCTCTCTCTCTCTCTCTCTCTCTCTCTAGCTCCATCCTCGCCCACACATCTTCCCTGCCTACCTCCTCCCTACCTTCCTTGCCCTGCCCATCTAGTAGCAACACAATCCCCAATATTTAACAACACAGTTTTTCCATTCACGCAGCCCAGTCCAGCCATTCAATACACTCGCCAACGCAAACACAAGCCAACACTTCCTGCACAACAAACAACAGTACAGCATCCACGCAACTGCAGCAACACATAAAAAAACCTAACACCCAGGGGAGAGAGAGAGAGAGAGAGAGAGAGAGAGAGAGAGAGAGAGAGAGAGAGAGTTTAATTGCAGTATTATGGAGCGGGAAAATAAATGGTAGTTGTGGGTGTGGTGGTAGTAGTAGTAGTAGTAGTAGTAGTAGTAGTAGTAGTAGTAGTAGTAGTAGTAGTAGTAGTAGTAGTAGTAGTAGTAAGTATATAGTGTTACGACGACGACAAGGAGGAGAAGGAGGAGGAGGAGGAGGAGGAGGAGGAGGAGGAGGAGGAGGAGGAGGAGGAGGAGGAGGAGGAGGAGAGTAATAGTTGTAGAAGGGCAGATATGAACAAGGGCAATAAACAAGAATAAAAATAGATGAAGAGAGATGTACCAGAAAAAAACAGAAAAAAGAATGCTCGAGAAGAAACAAGAAAATAAATAAATAGATAAAACAAACAAGTGAAGCGCTGGAGTAACTAACGCAAACAAACGCAGCGTAAATGAAAATACAAATAATACAGATAATTGAAAGTAAAGAGCATAGACTACAATAAACAAATAAACAATGAACCGACATGGAAATACCTAATAATAGAAAATAAAATAGAACAAACTCCATCAAAACTCAACAAATCAATGAAAAATATCGCGAGAGCAGCAACCTCGCCATCTTCAATAAAACAAATGAAACACGACAACCGCAAATTTACGTGCGATGCAACCAACACTCACTTCTCGCCCTCTCCCGTCATCCCCCCCCCCACCCCGACCACACGAGAGAGAGAGAGAGAGAGAGAGAGAGAGAGAGAGAGAGAGAGAGAGAGAGAGAGAGAGAGAGAGAGAGAGAGAGAGAGAGAGAGAGAGAGAGAGAGAGAGAGAGAGAGAGAGAGAGAGAGAGAGAGAGAGAGAGAGAGAGAGAGATCGTACCTCACATAGTTAAAACAAAATGACTCGACCATAAACAAAATTATAACG
Organism: Scylla paramamosain; assembly: GCF_035594125.1. Taxonomy (NCBI): domain Eukaryota; kingdom Metazoa; phylum Arthropoda; class Malacostraca; order Decapoda; family Portunidae; genus Scylla; species Scylla paramamosain. Next base: position 21,323,811 of record NC_087154.1, read on the forward strand.
TAAACTTCATTATATCCCTTAAGAGTAAATTTTTCCACACAAATAACAGAAAATTCATTAGGAAATAAAACACATATTTTAACCAACGGGATAAAACAAAATTAAGACGAAACACGACACGAAATAAAGATTCAATCCTGCCACCTCCCGCCCCGCCTCCCCCCCCACCAAAAAAAAAGAAAAAAAAATCGAGATTCACATTTTAAAACATTTCAAGCTCTCATAATAAGTATTTTCAAAAGCCACAGAGATGACTAGTCAGCTTCTCGAGGGTGTTTTTTTCCCCCATTAATTGCACGCCTTGTTAAACTATCACTGGAATCATGAAAAATACAACTGGTAAAAAAAAAAATGAATAAATAAATAACTTCAACCTGTTAATTAAAAGTAATCGAGATTGCGCTGAAACATTGAAGAACACGGCACCAATTTTGTTAGCCATCACTTGAATCATAAAACTACAACTGAAAACCATCCAAAAACTTCAGCTACAGCCTGTTACAAGCATTCGATATGACGCTGAAACATTTAAGAATACAGCCTCAATTTTCTATACATGTCCATCCAAGCAACACCACCGTAATGACTCGTTAAGTATATTTCTGCACTATTCTCATTTCCTTTCTCCTGACCCCGCTCGCTTGCTCGCTTGCTTGCTTGCTTTCTCACTCGCCTCACAAACACTTCAGCACTTTATCTCAATTATACCTAACAGACGGTTTCCAAGAGTGTTTTCATGATTCTAATGATAGTTTAACAAGGCATCTACATCACCAATAGCCAAAAGCACTCATAAGAACACGACTAATCATCCCTGTAGCCCTGGAGAGAAACAGTCCTGAGAGAGTAAAGCATTTCAGAACAGGAGCCTTACAATACATAAGCGGGAAAAAAGGGACGTGGTTATGTGGTCTTGTTGAGAACGTGATGCCTTGTATGTCTGTCCACTGTCTCGAAGGAGGGTTGAAGGAAATAAATTAAAGGGAAAGGAAGAAAGAATGCCTTTTTTTTTTTTTTGACGTTCAATGAATTAACTGTTTGTTTTGTCTTATCAAGGTAGTCGTGTCATTTAAAGGTTTTAGTTATGCATTGTTCTGTTTGTGTCATCTCTTCTCTCTCTCTCTCTCTCTCTCTCTCTCTCTCTCTCTCTCTCTCTCTCTCTCTCTCTCTCTCGCTGGGTCGATCTCACTCTATCTCGCTCTATCTAGTTCTTGTGAGTGTGTCTGTCTGTCTCTGTCCATTATACTATTGACTTTGTTACTCTCTCTCTCTCTCTCTCTCTCTCTCTCTCTCTCTCTCTCTGTTTCCATTACGTTAACAAGTTTATTCACCCTACTCTCTCTCTCTCTCTCTCTCTCTCTCTCTCTCTCTCTCTCTCTCTCTCTCTCTCTCTCTCTCTCTCTCTCTCTCTCTCTCTCCCTCCCTCTCTCTCTCTCTCTCTCTCTCTCTCTCTCTCTCTCTCTCTCTCTCTCTCTCTCTCTCTCTCTCTCTCTCTCTCTCTCTCTCCCTGCCTCTCCCTCCCTCTCCCTCTCTCTCTCTCTCTCTCTCTCTCTCTCTCTCTCTCTCTCTCTCTCTCTCTCTCTCTCTCTCAGGCAGGCAGGCATTGAATGTAATAGAAAGGCCGTTGTTGCATTAGAGTTTGATAGCTTTGCATAACCCAATCCTGCAAAGTCACGGGCCATAACTCTCCCCACACGCTGCAATCTCAGGGACCAAATAACCAAGGGAACAGATACACCAGTAAACAAATAAATAAATAAATAAATGAATGAATGAATGAATAAATACCTAACCTATTTAATTACTAACTAATTAGCAGGCTGACTAAATAACTGATTAATTAACCGACTGACTGACTGACTGACATACTGACTTACTGACTGACCGACTAACAAGCAAACTGCCAAGCTAATTTTAACCCGCTAACCAACCAACCAATTGACCGACCAAGCAACCAACCAGCTACCTAAATGAACAAATTGAAATAAATAAATAAACATGCATTCTCTTAGGGGTAAACACGCTCATGAACCATTATTATTATTGCCAGTGAAACATATGAATGGCTAAACGTGTAAAATAAACAAATGAAGAATAAAATACATAAATGAATGGATGAATCGTCAAATACATATAAGCACCCTCATAAATAAACCAAGCAAACAAACATGTATTCCTGTGTTTTGTTTTTGGGGAGCAGGTGTGTTGAAGGGGTGGGGGTGGGGGGGACGGAGGGGAGACGATAGCATACACTCGTAAATATCATACGTTTTAAGCACTTATGGAATATTATACACTTTTTTTTATGTAATTTATTTATTTGTGACTTGAAGGTTAAGTTATATTTGGATGCATAAGTAGTTTGTTTATTTATTTATTTATTTTGTTTATTTCTATTTGTTTTGATGTGCTTATTTTTATTTATCTATTTATGTATTTATTATTATTTTCATCGATACATTTGTTCATTCATTGTTTTCACACTGATGTATTTACTTTTATTTTCATTTATGTATTCATTTATTTACTTACATTTTCTATTATCGCATCTATTAATTTACTTTTTCTTACCACACGACGCATTTAGAGCAGATATTTTTTTTTTCATTAGTTGCCGAGTTTGTCGTGAGAGGCGCTGTTTTTTTTTTCTTTCTATTTTTTATTCCTTTAATTTTTTTTTTCCCCACACCACATTTTTTTCTCTCCTGTAACAAACTTTCATACAGCAATCTAAGTTTCCCATTCCCGAAACCTTAATTTTTTTTCCCCAGTCTCTTTTCCCTTTACGAACATTTTTTTTTCCCGTCTCTCTCTCTCTCTCTCTCTCTCTCTCTCTCTCTCTCTCTCTCTCTCTCTCTCTCTCTCTCTCCCCCACAACACGGGCAGCGGAACATAAATCACGTCTTTACCTTTTATAGATATTTTCCTTCCCTGCATTGACATTTTCCTTCATTTTTTTTTTTTTCATTTTCCTTTTCCTATTAAATCCAACCGGACCCAAACACCCACGCAGCATCCTGTTCCGCCTGACCCTCCCACGCACGTACGCACACACACACACACACACACACACACACACACACACACACACACTCACACACACACACACACACACACACACACACACACCCTATCCTCGCCTCCAGTAGCTAAACTTTAAGAGGCGAGATCACCTTTCTACTTTAACAGCATTTCTAAAACCATGGAGAGAGAGAGAGAGAGAGAGAGAGAGAGAGAGAGAGAGAGAGAGAGAGAGAGAGAGAGAGAGAGAGAGAGAGAGTAGGGGTTAGGGTGAAGCAACAGTTTGTCATCTGTACTTGGGTGAAGTCTGTTGTTGTTGTTGTTGTTGTTGTTGTTGCGGTGGTGGTGGTTGCGGTGGTGGTGGTTGCGGTGGTGGTGGCTGTGTATTTTCAACCCTGTCATATGAATTTCTCTCTCTCTCTCTCTCTCTCTCTGAATTTAACATGTCGGTTTAGGTTATCCTGTTAGAGAGAGGTCAGTCACCTACCCGCACAGCCAGCGTGCCAAGCCAGTTAGTCAGTCAGACACTTAAGACAGGCAGCCATTCAGTCTGTCAGTTAGCTAGACACCCACCCACACAATCACCTAGGCACCCAGTCAGTCGCCATTCCAGCCTATTAGCCACCAATGTAACCAGTTAGTCAGTTAGTCACTAGTGCGGCCAGTTCACTGACATGGCCAGACACTCATTCAATCAGTCAACTACCCAACTAACTACCCACACACTCACCTATTCATGCATCCAGTCAGCTAACCAGTCTGTCAATCAATCAATCAGTCAGTCAGTCAGTCGTTTGGTCGGTCAGTCAACCACCCAACCAACCACGAGGTTAGCCAGTCAGCCATCCATTCATCCAAACAGTCTGTTACCCATCCATCCAGTCAGTCAGCCATCCACCCAGTCACCTATCCATCCAGTCAGCCAGTCAGTCAGTCAGTCAGCCAACAATACACTCATCCATCCATCCAGCCAGCCATCCACCTACGAAACCAGCCATAAACCCATTGAGCCACGTAGGCAGTCAGTCAACCTGCCAGCCAGCCAGCCAGCGCCCATGCAGCAGCAAAGCCCCCTTGTACTCAATAACCAGTCGTCTCTCTCTCTCTCTCTCTCTCTCTCTCTCTCTCTCTCTCTCTCTCTCTCTCTCTCTCTCTCTCTCTCTCTTCCTCGAACCCCCACAGTAGCTGCTCCTCCCACCCAACTAAAGCCGCCGTCGCCTACTCCTCTTCTTCCTCCCACCCTCTCAGCTCTCTTTTCGCTCTGATGTTGAAAGAGCAAAGGAAGGCGGGAGACGGAGGAGAAAAGAAGGAATAAAGGAAGGAAGCAAGACAGAAGGAAAGAGAAATAAACAAAGGAAACAAGTAAGAAAGGAGAGAAGTAAGCAAGCATGAAAGGAAGGAAGGAAAGAAGGAATCAAGTAAGAAAGTAAAAACCAAAAATAAGGAGGGAGGGAGGGAGGGAGGGAGGGAGGGAGGGAGGGAGGGAGGGAGGGAAGGAAGGAAGGAAGGAAAGTAGCAGGTAAGGCACGAAGCAAGCATGAAAGGAAAAGGAAAAATAAGAAAATGGAAAGCAAACAAGCAAGGAAGGAAGGAAGGAAGGAAGGAAGGAAGGAAGGAAGGAAGGAAGGGAGGCGGGGAGGAAGGTGGGGAAGGAAGAGAGGGTTGGGAGAGGTTGCGGGAGAGTGGCACTCTTCACGCACGCAAGCAAAAAGATAAAGAGACTCAAGGTGACCAAGCTAATAAAGCGAAAGAGAATGACAAACAACACCACTGCCTAGATCTGCGCGATAGAAGGGAGGGAGGGAGGGAAGGAAGGAAGGAAGGAAGGAAGGAAGGAAGGAGAGTGAATGAATGCAAGAAGGAAGCAGAGTTAATGAATGAATGGAAGGAGGAAGGACGTAAGGAAGGAGGCAAGGAAGGTACAAATAGAGGCGAGTGAAGGAGGAGGAGGAGGAGGAGGAGGAGGAGGAGGAGGAGGAGGAGGAGGAGGAGGAGGAGAAGGAGGAGGAGGAGGAAGGGTAGGTCAGCTGACTACTAAAGGGACGCACTCGCTTCCCCCTACCAGGATCAATCTCACTCGTCGCCACTAACACCACCACCGCCGCCGCCGCCACTGCTGCCGCCGCCATCTCCACGACAAACATTAGCACACGCACAAACACACGCACGCAGGTACTGTACGAACCCTAGTCTCTCTCTCTCTCTCTCTCTCTCTCTCTCTCTCTCTCTCTCTCTCTCTCATGCAAACTCAGAAAAAGTAAACTCCTCTCACTCTACCTGCACTTCTTTATATATATATACTTTCAGGAGTAATAATTCAGAAGCACACACACCAGCTATTAACTCTCGCCCAGCAAAGCATGACTCGGTATTGTACAAAGACAGTGAGAGGATGCGGTGCGGTGCCTTGAGGTGAGGTGAGGTGAGGTGGCAGCATACGTGGTGTTATTGATGGTGATGGTGATGGTGGTGATGATGATGGTGATGATGCGTGGTGGTGTTGAGTTCACGCTGACGAGCATCACCATCACACGCTGGATATCTAAGTGTTAACCGATCGCCCTCCCACTCACTCCCTCTCTTCGTTCCACTCCCCTACCTTGACGTCACGCTCAAGTATTCTTCATCATGGTTACAGTCGACTCTTCCCTCCCTCCTTCCATCGCGGCTCGTCTCACCCAGCAGCGCTTAGGCCAGAAACAAAGCAAGGGAATAATATACGACTGGATCTGGTAACACAGAACCCAAACAAACAAGTGGCTTTGTAAAAATACCCAAACAAACAAGTGGCTTTGTAAAAATAGTCTCCCTTTTACCCTCCTCTTCTTCAGTCCATTTCAGGTGAATAAATTCCTCGGGGTTACAGGACACGCCGCGTCTTCCTCGCCAATAATAGACATGCAAGGCGCGTCTCTGCTCTCATTAACATAACGAGCAAGACTTTTATTTAAGTTATCCCTTTTTTTTTTTTGTTTCGCGTCCAGTACCAGCCTGTTATTTCATTCTTTCTCTTTTATTGTCCTTTCCAGTTGATGTTCAGGTTTTCTGTCTGAATTATGGATGGCATGGAAGGGCGTGGGTCACGGGGCGGGGCGGCGGACAGCTTGTTTCCCTGGTCACTGTGCTGTTTCCGTGGCCACGCTGTCACAACACAAGCACACGCGCGCGAGATTACAAAGAACTTCCACCACCCCAGCTTCACTTTCTAACAAAGGCCCGAACTACTACGAGCTAAACATACGATCCTTTTGTCTGTGGGTGGCACAACGTCACAATGAGGGCACTTTCGAGTGCGTCGGCACTGGCACCCGAGTGGTGTCAACGCGGGGAATGAGGCTGGCGGCGACACAGAGCAACGACACTGGCCCGTCAAGCAAGGCGGGGTGGAGCTGCGTCAGACAGGGAGCACCGCGAGGCTGGCGCGCGGCACCCTTACGCACCTAAAGCCGCCACACGACTGACTACACGTCTGGCTCGGTGCCACTTTATCCGGCTCTTGCCCGCCCCCGCCCCCACCCCTCACTACTTCCAGCCCCACCCAGGAGGCTTTTCTTTCTTAAACTTTCCGCTCACCAACTACCCGCTTTCTGCAAACCTGTTCCATCCCTTCGCCGTGACAGCTGGCGGCAACGTGTCAACACGCTGCAGCCCCGCCCGCCGCAGCCTCCTCCTTCGACCGCTCCGCCAACACACCCATCATCCTGCTGGGTATTTCCTTCCTTTCCCTCACACCTCTCGCGCCGCCGCCGCCGCCGCGACCACCTAGGTCCGATCGTTTGTGCCATCCTCAATTAGCCCCGCCACATGGTCGCCTCGGCTAGTTTTGTTTACGTGTCTGTGCATGACTGGCTGCTCCTCCGTGCCGCCCCACTGACGAGAAGGCGGGATGGCGATTCCTTGTTTGTTTTACACTGCAATGTTTTCACGACTCGCCTGCTCACGCCACATGACGGCGCCCCACTCACGTCCAGTGTTTAATAGGGGCGTATGAGGTCATGGCTTCAAGGCCCGAGTAGCGAGTGACACTGACTGGGTGACTCACTTTAACGGCTATCTTTATCCACCTTTAAAATGACGGTCTGAGTTCTTTCACTCCATGCTCTCTCTCTCTCTCCTCTCTCTCTCTCTCTCTCTCTCTCTCTCTCTCTCTCCTGCCTGGCCTGGAGAAAGGGGAAAAGGGGTCAGTGATGATGATGATGATGATGATGGCTCTCAATTTCCATTGTCATCATTCTCGGTATAAGACTGGAAACGGAAACCATCAGTCAAGCAAGACGAGGAGGAAGAAGACCAAGTGAAGAAGAAAATGGGAGGAAGAACCAGTCACGTGCCAATCATTCTCTCGACCCTTGATGTCCAGCCTTCGATCGCCTCTACTGGGACGACAACTTCGGAACATCGCCTCTATGACCTCAACTCCGGGACATCTACCTCTATGACATCAAATTTATGACCTCGCTTTTAGGACATCAAATTTAGGCCGTCTCTTCTAGGACATACACTTCAGGACATCAAATTTAGGACATGAACACCAGGATATCGACTCTATGTAGGAGACCAAGTTTGAGACATCATCTCCAGATATCTGTAGGAAATCAAGTCTAGGACACCAAAATCAGGAAATAAACTGTAGGGCATTAACTAAAGGACATCAAATCCAAAACGTCAACTTTAGGATATCATCAAAGTCGATACACAAACTTAAGGACATCAAGTATAGGACATCAAATTTAGAACATCAACCAAGGAACAAGAATAAGATATTAAATTCATGACATCAATATAAAAAAAAAGCCATCAAATCCAGACTTTACATCTGCTGAGTACATCAATCTTAAGGACACTAACCTGTAACAAGAAAACTTCCCTTCACTCTAAAACGTAATTCCTGGGATAATTAAGCGTACAACGAACTGTTTCGACATGCGACCTTACCTCAGACTTTAATCAACACTTAGTCTAACCTACTCTAACCTGACCTGAAATGACATGACCCGAAACACCAGCACATGACAGTCTCAGTGTCACGTGACCAGACTTGTTGCGCAATCATGTTACAATCAGTTAATCAATGCAAGCGTAACATGATATCAAGGAACAGTAAAACATGCGAGAGAGAGAGAGAGAGAGAGAGAGAGAGAGAGAGAGAGAGAGAGAGAGAGAGAGAGAGAGAGAGAGAGAGAGAGAGAGAGAGAGAGAGAGATTTGTAACTTGTAAACAGCAGCATTCCACCAGATTCATGCGAGGTGACAGGCGCGCGTGAAGGTCAAAGGCAGGAAGTAAGAGTACGCGTCCTGAATGCCGTGTGAGGTCAGTCGACTGAAACCGTGGAATAAATATGCAGGTGCGGAGTAAGGAAATGGGCTGAACTGAAAGTACACACACAAAAAAAAATAAATAAATAAATAAATAAATAAATAAATAAATAAATAAAAATAAACAAATAAATAAATAGTAATAAATAATAAATAATAATAAATAATAAATAATATATAAACAACAACAACAACAACAACAACAAATAAATAAATAAATAAATAATAAATAAATACATGAAATAAGTAAATAAAACACAAGCGCACTTACAAGCACATTAATATTAATTTTGATATCAGTATTGTATTATCTCGTTACTCCTTGTATATTTTCGGCTCTTGGATCGCCTACACCAAATAAATCGATTATTATTACATTATTATTATTATTATTATTATTATTATTATTATTATTATTATTATTATTATTGCCATCATCATTAGTGTTAGGGCCAGCAAACAAAGTTAAAAGGCAGGAAGCTGTAAAAAAAAAATAGAAAGAACGACCGAGAGAATGAAAATGGAAAGAACGAACGAACGAACGAACGAACGAACGGACTGAACGAACGAACGAATGTACTAGTTAAATAGCTATAATGGTTCTTCATCTAGTACTGTATAGGTGGCCAAATAAAAACGGTTGTGATAACAACATAATACTATACAATATAAATAAAGTGAAATGCCTGCGGGTCACGTGTCCGCCACCGAGGCCAGACAGACACGAACCCATGTCCGCCAGCAAGGATGGGCGTACACAGCCTGTCGATGGAGGGGTGGTTGCTGGCCGGGTTAGGTCACTGCCAGGGCTGGCATCCGGAGACAAAGGATGTGAGGACTGACCTCACCCCACGTGGTGATAAGGCGGCCGGAGGCCGGCGTCAGGTCCCAGGGGAAAGGCGCGCCATAAAATGTGGGCGGCAAGGGTGTGGGCGTGTGTCCCCACACCAGCACACGAATGAACAATTGAAAGAAAACAGAAAAGAAGAGAGAGAGAAAAAAAAAAAACTGACAGGGAGGGATAAAATATGAGTCATACAAAAAAGAATAGTTTGGGTGGAAAAAAAAAAGATTATTAATGATAAAAAATGAGTAAGGAGATCAAAGGACTTGGGGCTGAAAGGAAACGCAAAACGCAACGAAAGCTAGAATATGACAGATTACACCACAACTAAACACGATGTTATATTAAAATTTTAACACACATCGAAACTCAACACACACATACTCGTACACATAAAAGCTGCCTTACGTTAGATTAGATTAGACAAGGTTACGTAAGACTAACACACTCGCTTAGGTTAGGACAGGTTAGTTTAACAACTTCAAAATTCAACACCACCTCCCATACACGTAATAGCTAACTTGAAGCAAAAACTACACATGTATATCGTAGTCTTAGTTGCTCTTGACTTAATATCGCGGCCAGTCTCTTGTATAAAGAAGTTAACGCGAACTATATAACCACAGAACCAGTGTTGTTGTTGTTGTTGTTGTTGTTGTTGCTGGTGATGGTGGTGGTGCTACTGGCATACTGCTGGGGGTGGTAGCGAGGGAGATAGGACAGAGAGATAAAGGGGAGGAGGGGCTTTGCAGGAAATGAAAGTCTGTGACCCACAATCAGCACTACACGCGTTATAATGTTACACTTATTAAATGATTTGTTGCGTCACTTCATTACCTTTGTTTGTTAAGAGATTATTATTACGTTCGTGTGTTCCGGGGTTGAGTGAAAACGTCATCCATCATTAGCTTCGTTTATTTGCTTTAATTTAGCATGTTTTGATGTACGTGGCTATGTGGTTGTCCCCGTTCATTCTCATTTGGTTTATTAATGAGACTCGCTACTTCCCTTCAATATCTACTTAATCATTATTCTAATTACTAAACATCATATAATTATTTCGTGGGTGTAACGTTAAAAATTTTCATTCGTTAATTAATCAGTGTGCATAATTTACTGTGTTAACGGGAGGTTCCTTATAAACACATGCCTTGTTTGCTGCTTTAACGGAAGATGTCTTGTTAATCCGGACACTACTTCCTCTTTCAACGGAAGGTTCCTTGTTAGTATGTGTGCGTCTCATTGCTTTGACGGAAGGCAAGTGTTGGGTTGTTGGTGTGGAGTGTAGCCTTCACACCGGCACTCCCTCACGTGTTCCTTCTCACTGTCTGGCTCTTCTGTTTTCTTCTTTCTCTTTCCTTTTCTTTCCTCTTAACCATTACACTGCCTGATATATATATATATATATATATATATATATATATATATATATATATATATATATATATATATATATATATATATATATATATATATATATATATATATATATATATATATATATATATATATATATATATATATATATATATATATATATATATATATATATATATATATATATATATATATATATATATATATATATATATTTTATTTTTTTTTTTTTTTTTTTTTTTTTTTTCAGTAGTCTTCTCTGCATGGTTGGTACAATCTTGCAATCCTCCACTTTTGTCTTTCAGCATTATATTCTGGGCACCACAGCAAATGTTTCAGAATATGACATATGCAGTTTAACATTCTGTCGAATTCAGAGGGGAGTGTGCCTTTGTTGCCAGTGTGCGACGAGAGATGACAAGATTGCAACAACCATACTGAGAAGAAGGCATTACTGAAAAAAAGAAGTCTGAAAATAGATATATTGAAGGGAGAGGCGGGGAGGCAAGTTTTGAGCGGAACGAGAAAGGCAGATCGGCTCCCCATTCCGGAAGAGGAAAGTTGTGAATGCACCGGAATGCTGATGCTTCGCGCCAACTCAACGCGAAGAAGTGAAGATAACTCGAGATGAAGTCAAATATTTCGCCTTTTTTTTTTTTTTTTTCGCTTACTCTTACTGTTATGCTTTCACTTCTGAGGTTATTTGTTTATGCAGCGTTCTTTCACAGCTATTGTTTTAAGTAATTAGTTGGGTTATTAGGGGTTTCCTCTTATAGTGATACAGTCCTTGTTAAACTATCGCAAAAACAATGAAAAAATATTAAAATCTCTAATAACTCCCACTTCAGTGTTATATATATATATATATATATATATATATATATATATATATATATATATATATATATATATATATATATATATATATATATATATATATATATATGTAATTATTATTATCATTATCATGGTACATTGTTACATTATAGCAAGAATCACTAAAACACCTTTGAAAACTCTAATATCTTCCACCACAGCATGTTACGAGTAGTTTGGCCACTAAAACCTTTAGCACTATACATCCCCGAGCTGTTTATTATATAATATAGTCACTCTATATTAGGCGAGCAATCTAAAATTTGGAATAGATAACGAAAGATACGTTAAAGATGCAGTTACAGGGGCTACCACGTGTAGATATGAAGGGTTCTTGCAGCTTCCCTTACTTTCTTATGCTCGTATGTTGCCAAGAAATTCATCAGGAGTCGTGGCGTGTTAACTACGAGGAGTGGAAGAGATTACTAAATGGGGCGGCGAAAATTAGTCGTAATTATTCTTGTCAGGTCCCGGGATAAGCATGAGAGTGGGAGGGAAGGAGCGGCAGAGGCCGGAGGGGGGACAGGGGATGGTAGCATGTGTGGGAGATAGACAGGGAGAGGGGTGACAGGGGGTGATAGCGGAGAGGAGAGGCGACAAGCAGGGGTGGTAGCGTGGGGGACGACAGTGGGTGGTAGCAGAGGGGGAGTGACTAAGGGGTGGTGGTGTGTGTCCTGCATGGTGAAGGACTATTGCGTCATGGTGTACAAGGAGGGATCAGGGAGAGATCGGACCTTGCCAACGGGGCTCATGAAGGCTGGACGGCTCAATGGGTCATTATGCTACACTCATACCTCGTGATGCCACATACAAGAAGCCTCCGCGTCCCTCATATACGTAGTAACCCAAAACTACGCCTCACACTAAGGCCCGTGCTCTGAAAGGCTTTGTTCTCTCACCACGACTATTTTTCAAAGGCCATACATCATTAGTCAGGTTCTCAAGATTTTTTTTTTCCTGTTCATAATCTTGTTAATCTGTCACTAGCATCACAAAACACCCTTAAAAATCCGTGCCTTTTGAAAGTAGTCAAGGAATCGATGTGCAGCGCAGAAGTGTTTCAGAATATGGTCCTGTGTCCCATACTCTCAGACATTTCGCCATTCTTATCTGGACTATTTTTCAACAGGTTCTAGTCAGTCCAGTGGAAGTTACTGTCTATGTCGCGTACTCTCAGGCATTTTATCATCTTATCTAGACTACTTTTAAAAGGTTGTAGTCAATGAAGTGGAAGTTATTGATGTTGGAGTTAGTTTAACGAAGTTTTCTGCGTCATTTACAGAGAGGATACACCACGCGAATCTGACTGATCATCTTTAGCGTCTTATTCAGTCAATCTAGTGGAAATTATTGATGTCAGTGGTAGCTTAACAACCTTTCAGTGTTATTTGGCACATCTCTTCTTAATTACTAACCACCCTGAGACGTTTTTTTTTTTTTTTTTATGTAGGAGACACCTGCCAAAGGCAACAACCCCCCCCTCCCCAAGAAAGAAAAAAGACCCACTGAGATGCCGGTCCCCGAAAAGGGTCCAAAGTGGTAGTCAAAAATTGAAGGGTAAGTGTCTTGAAACCTCTCTCTTGAAGGAATTCAAGTCATAGGAAGATGGAAATACTGAAACAGGCAGGGAATTCCATAGTTTACCAGAAAAAGGGATGAATGATTGAGAATACTGGTCAACTCTTGCATTAGAGGGGTGGACAGAATAGGGGTGAGAGAAGAAGAAAAGTCTTGTGTAGCGAGGCCGCGGGAGGAGGGGAGGCATGCAGTTAGCAAGATCAGAAGAGCAGTTAGCATGAAAATAGCGGTAGAAGATTGCAAGAGATGCGGCACTGCAGCGATGAGAAAGAAGCTAAAGACAGTTAGAGGAGAGGAGTTGATGAGACGAAAAGCTTTCGATTCCACCCTGTCCAGAAGAGCGGTATGAGCGGAACATCCAACCCCCCTCCAGACACGTGAAACATACTCCATACATGGACAGATAAAAAAGGACCCTGTACAGAGTTAGCAGCTGGAAAGGTGAGAAAAACTGACGAAGACGTCTCAGAACACCTAACTTCATAGAAGCTGTTTTAGCTAGAGATGAGATGTGAAGTTTCCATTTTAGATTATAAGTAAAGGACCAGACTGAGGATGTTCAGTATAGAAAAGGGAGACAGCTGAGTGTCACTGAAGAGGGAATAGTTGTCTGGAAGGCTGTGTCGAGTTGATAGATGGAGGAATTGAGCTTTAGAGGCATTGAACAATACTAAGTTTGCTCTGCCCCAATCAGAAATTTTTGAGAGATCAGAAGTCAGGCGTTGTTGCTTCCCTGCGTGAACTATTTACTTCCTGAAGGGTTATTCTATAACCCTCTCCAAACATCGTACAGGGCACTAATTGCATAACGTATCCCTATTTTATCTCCTTATTTCTTATAGGAGCTTATAAAAATTCTATACGTTGCTTTTAATGATGCGAATTGTTCCATATTGTAATAAGAGGGTTAAAGAAGATTTTGCATCATTAATAGGGGAAAACATCACGAACACCTGATTAATTAATCTCTATAGGCCTTGAAAATAGTTCTCATGAGAGCCCAAAGCCCAAGTACAAGCAAAAGTCAGTGACACGTGTATTCTTAGATGGAAGACGGAAATACGAGGCGATGCTGTAAACCCGTGAGTCACTCACTGCCTTGTAAATTATAACGACCCTCCCCTGCCCTCTCTCTCTCTCTCTCTCTCTCTCTCTCTCTCTCTCTCATGAAGAACAAGAAGCGCAACTCACAAAACAACACTATACTAATATACACTATACTAATAGAGACGTTATGTCTCTACTGTCACACGATCGCCTATAATCAGTATTGTTGTGAGTACTTCATAATTCAACTGCATAAATTCGACGCCACCACCACCACCTCGTGACCGTGACGGCGCATCGAGCAACCGAGGACAGCCACTGGTTTAGCGTTACTTCTCCCTTCCCCTTCCCCGCGGACCAGCCGGCGGACGTGGGCCACTGCTACATTAAGCCCCACTTAGGACTTCAATACGCCACTTTAACCTCTTCTCAGTGCGCCACATTGCTTGGTGTGGCTCGTAAAGCATAACTGTGTACCTTTCTCCCGTGTGCGCAACAAGGAACCTTCTCATTTCGGCTTCAATTTTAAGAACATAACGTAAGAAAATAAGGGAAACTGCAAGAATGAAGGCATCAAGTCTACACATGGCAGTCCCTTTATGAAACAAACCTGCCTATTTCCACCTATCACCTCCATTTATAAGTTTGTCTGATCTTTTCAAGCTCCCTAATGACTGAGCACTAACAAGCTGAGTAAATTTATATAAAGGAAGTGTGGTAAAGAAAGAGAAACAAGAGTGTACAGTTAAGAGAGAGAGAGAGAGAGAGAGAGAGAGAGAGAGAGAGAGAGAGAGAGAGAGAGAGAGAGAGAGAGAGAGAGAGAGAGAGAGAGAGAGAGAGAGAGAGAGAGAGAGAGGGGGGGGGTTAGTAGTAGATGCGAGGCTGTGAGCTGGTGGAGTGAACATCTTGGAATCTTCCACTCAACACCTCAGCGTCCTCGATCTCCATTCTCCATGTATTAACCAGCCACGTGTCCCGCCTGAACAACGTGCACACGCCACTCCACTGTAAATTACCTAGCGATGTGCTATTCCATCTCCTCCTAGGAGAGGAAGTATCAGTGAGTCAGTAGGTGTTCCAATGCGCCAGTCCCCAAGTATAGAGTATGCTCGCTGAAGAAAAGCTATCGGGATTCAATAGATTTTTAAGACGAATATAAAATGCTTGAACTTCATTTGTGTTCTTTATTTAGTTAATCATCTTTTCCGGTTGAAGAAAATCAATTTGAATAATATATATATATATATATATATATATATATATATATATATATATATATATATATATATATATATATATATATATATATATATATATATACTTTTTTAAGACAAGTGTAAAATGGTAAAATGATTTCATTTTCCCCTGCTGAAGAAAATCAGTCTGCTTTCTATAAAGGTCAAACTTCATTTTTTTTTTTCTGCCGTTTTAAAAGTTTGGAGACAAATCCAAAGAAAAGTTACGCCTCTTCGAATGTTTTGTGGTTTTGTCATGCATCTCGGCCACCACACACCGGCTAACATTACACAATATTAATTTTATGTTTGAGAGAGAGAGAGAGAGAGAGAGAGAGAGAGAGAGAGAGAGAGAGAGAGAGAGAGAGAGAGAGAGAGAGAGAGAGAGAGAGAGAGAGAGAGAGAGAGAGAGAGAGAGAGAGAGAGAGAGAGAGAGAGAGAGAGAGAGAGAGAGTTATAATTCCCAAACTGACTCTCATATCCTACAAAATAAAATAAATAATAATAAATGCATAAACAAAACAACACAACAGTGGCAGCTACAGATGCCGCAATTTCCCAAATTGCGTCCACCTCCTGTGAGGAACGCCAGCGGGCTTGCTCGCATCACCATATTGTTCATGTGCTGCAGTCTGTATCTTTAACACCTACAACATTACGTACGTCAATGCGATGCCAAAAACTGCTAGGAAACATAAGAACGTATTAAGCAATAGCAACGCCTCCTTTTACAGCCTTATACTTTCAACTCGCATCAGAGTAGTACATGATATAATAATTACTACATATCTACTTGCACTACCACTACCAAGAGCGCGCACTACGCCAGACTACCTGTTTTCATGGCAATGTTTCCCTAAGAGTAACTTCACAGATTAATCTTTTAAGTGTGTATTTCAAGAGACGAATGTAGCACAAGAATAATGAAACTGTACTTATTATACATATCTAATACTTTTCGATACAGCATACATACTACGTAATTTGTCTAGCTTTATTGTATGCTAACCTCGGTCTGCTGTTCCTCTTCCCCCATCTCCACTCCAGCCAGAGCAGAGATAGTGTTAGAAATTCCATCCAGTGACTGGTAGACCAAAAAACAAGAGACAAAACATAAATAAAATCACAGTACCTCAGAAAATTCTAGAAAAGAATTATCTAGTGAGTCTGGCTTATGGAACAGGATAGTTCATGCAACACTTCACCAGAGATTAAAAACACTCCAGGTTAGAAAGGAAGTCAATGTTGTTTTTCATGTAGTGAGTTCCTTCCTCCTGACAAGTAGTGATGAGAGCAATATAACACTTGACCTTTGGTGGCCTTGTTCTCCCTGAGGTTATCATGAAGGCACAGCACATGCTGCTCTATCAGCACCAACACACACTCCATTCACAAGTATGATGACCGTCTTTGTTCATAAAAAGCAGATGTCATGTTGACATGGGTCAGGCTTTGTCAACTGATGGCAGCTTGCCAGACTGACTACTACTCTGCTGGCACCACACACTTTACACACCTGATACAGGTGGCCTGATGAAGGGAATCTTAATTTCATCAATTAAATTACCATTCCACCACCATTAAATAAGTTGTAAAAAACTGCAAGAAAACACATACTGCATTATGTATATTGTCTAAGTACCCAAAATTTATTATTATCAGAAGCTAATTAGAGAATATGTTTGAATATGTGCTTATTTATAAGGAAGGTTAATGTGAGCAAGGTTGGAGAGGTGATCCTTAATCAGCAAGGCTGAGGTAATTAAGTTCTGAGATTACTATTTTCAGCATAGAGTTTAGATAACAACAAAACTATTAGTACAGTACACCTTTAGCAAAATTCAACAAATTCAGTGGTAATGCTTGACACAGCATGCTAAATTCATAAAACTGGATAACACTAATGATGTATCCATTTCTACCTGTATCATCTGAGTAATGACACATTTCAGGTTATGCTAAAATAACTAGTTGGAAATCTCTTATTTTCCACAAGTCAAAGGTTTCTCATCCGACAGATGTAAATGATATTTCAATGTTACTTAATGCTTCACCACCTGGCAAGCAGCCAACCACAAAAAAATAGCTCAGCAGTAAGCACCACCATGTGGCCAGACTCTGGTAAGGTTGCTACATGCTAAATTTTACAGTTCCTTTCTGGACACTGAAAGATTTATGCTCCTGCAGAACCTTTGATGCAAGACGCTGTCAATTAAATTGATCTTATAATGCACTGTTACCTTGTCAACAAGTATCTATACCATGATGATAATAAAACATGGTGATAAATATTAAGTATAAAGTCATGTATTCTGAGATATTTAATATTCTTTCATAATCCCTGATCTCAAGCCAGCTGACATTCAAGGTCAGACAGGCAGTGCACACTAGATGATGTGCCTCTTTGTACACCAATCATCACTAACTCCCCAAGGCCACACACTCACGTCTGCATGTGGCATGAATAGCTACAGTCTGAAATGTCATAACACTTGTGTCTCATACTTGGCTCACCATATTGGACACTTGTACTAAAACACTAAAACATAAAACACTCATTTCACTTAATAAGGTGTGAATACTTATGTACCTCAATCTGTGTAATTAAATCAGCCTAAATAACAAAAAAATTCTAATCAGTACAGCAATTTATATACTTTCTGGCTGAGATCACTGTACATGTGATGGATACTCATGATTCTTCCAGTTATTCAAAACACATATCAGCTCAAGAAAATAATAATAAGAAAGGTGTTACAATTCTGACCAAGTGTTCGCAGTATGAGTGTGTGTGTGTGTGTGTGTGTGTGTGTGTGTGTGTGTGTGTGTGTGTGTGTGTGTGTGTGTGTGTGTGTGTGTGTGTGTGTGTGTGTGTGTGTGTGTGTGTGTGTGTGTGTGTGTGTGTGTGTGTGTGTGTGTGTGTGTATATATATATATATATATATATATATATATATATATATATATATATATATATATATATATATATATATATATATATATATATATATATATATATATATATATATATATATATATATATATATATTTTTTTTTATAAGTCTTGAAAATGGGAATTTCTAGTTCAGATGAAGATGGAATCCAAAATACCTACATTCAACTTCTCCATGATTCTCCTAAGAAATTTACAACTTTTTCCCAATTAACAAAACTGAAACAAACTTTACTCTTTCATGGCACATTCAAGTAACAAAAATTAAATATCTTGATCATTCTCATCACACAGCTTTAACCATCACCACCACCACCACCATTGCCCCATATCCTACATGAAGGAAAAATGGAGGTTACTTGTAAGTCACAAGTGAGAACATTACCTAAAGAATGAAAGAAAATTGCTGAGGGGACTGGGCCATCCACCAATCATATCATTATGTTAAGGCAATGGAGCTGCAACCCTATGGTATTATCCTGACCCTAAAAATCCACAAGTAGGTCACGTAATCATACACAATGGCTGTGAGCCCTCAGGGACAACAACACAACAACCTCTCCCTATTCTAAGGAGGACAACTCCTAATCATACCCTTCTTATTAAATATAAACAGATGTTTGCCAACATTTGTCCAGAGAGGATAAGTCATATAAAGTTGTCAAATTCCTACCTGTAACCTTCTTATTATATGAACACAGAGATCTTTGCCAACATTTGATGAAAGAGCACGGTATATAAAGTTGCTTGTTACATAAGACCTGAACTGCAGTGCGGTAATAAAGAAAAATATACAAGTCCTACTAGCATGGTGATGAGAAGTTATTTGTTTTGAGAGCACAATGCTGGACTCATAAATGTCAGCAAGGTACATAACTTCATAAAAACAGGATACACAGTCGTGAATGTCAGGGAGAGGTACATAAACTCATAAAAACATGACAAACACTCATAAATGTTAGAGGATGAAAAACTATAATAAAAATGACATACATTCTTAAACATAAGGGAGGTATAGAACATCATAAAAGAGGATGGTCACTCATAAATGCCACCAAGGTTTGGTCACAGTCAACAGTCTAGTACCAAATAACACTCACTTCCATTGTACTTAGCAGCTTCCCTTAATCTCAAATTCCCTGATGTGCTTAGAGTCTACTCATTGCTAGGTTTTCTACAGAGACTGTTAGTAGAAAACTGAACAACTTGAAAACAGAGGAAAACCACAAATCACAGAAGAAGTGAGTGTAAAAGGTTACTTGTCTTCTGACCATCACTGTGCTTAAATTCATAACAGAAGGATAAACAATGTGGGTAGCCATGAGCACTCCACTCTAGAGGTGCTTCCAAGACAGATATTACTACTACACACATCAACAAAAGGAAAATATAGTTCACTTACCCTTGCGCCAATGACAGAAGCCTGGGATGATATTTCGTCCATCAGTTTCCCATCACGGATCTGGCATCAACACCAATCTAGTCAGCCACTAATGGTCATCATGCAACATATGTGTGTATATCATTCACATGCTGGACACCCTCTCAAATGTGTTCACCCTCATTTCTCAGTAGTCTCTCTCTCTCTCTCTCTCTCTCTCTCTCTTACTAACACACACACACACACACACACACACACACACACACACGCACACACGCACACTTTCACATGTTCATTTTCATTCTAAGTATAAATGTGAAACAAAAGAAAAGTCTTGTTTGGCAGTTAATTTACGGCAATCCATGCACTTTAAGAAGTTTACAGCTCTGAACTGCTTCATTACTCTTTTCCTTCCTCTCTCTCTCTCTCTCTCTCTCTCTCTCTCTCTCTCTCTCTCTCTCTCTCTCTCTCTCTACTTTTGTATCCAAAGCTTCTTTTGAAATTGTGAGTGCTAGTGTTTTTTTTTATGTTGGATGTAATGTTCTCATCATGGGCACTTGCAATTTGGATATATATTTTGTCTCTTGCCCTCTTTTTTTTTTTTTTACATGTGAAGGAAATGAGCCAAGGAGAGAAAAAAAAAAAAAAAAAAAAAAAAAATTAAACTGCCACTACTTCCTGCAGGCTGCCAAATGACTAGACTAGTTCAGTGTCAGTGTTAACATGAAGCACTCTGCACAGTAACTAATAAAACCAAATAAATATGTTACTGAAACCAACACTTTACAGGAACAGCAAACCTTTTGAGGCTCAGAAGTAACAACTGAATCTCTTGACATGTACAAAGTTCTGAACTCTGGCCATTAATGCTACACTGGATCAATGACCTCCATCCACACAATGGTAAAATTTGATGGGAAATGAATCCATGACAACTTTGCAAATATCCATGACTGTTCACACACCAAGTGATACGCCCATTTTAAGAGAATTGCTGAGACGAGCTTTTTATATCCTAGCATAATAAAAGTCAATAATATATAGAGGAATTGGCTCTTATAACTTTACCTAATTTAATAGTAGCACATTGTGTCCTCATTTTCCAGGTGTGACAAAGAACAAGTAGCTGCCCGCATTAAACTGTGGAAATTAACTGCTGTAACAACTGCAC
This sequence comes from Scylla paramamosain, assembly GCF_035594125.1. NCBI lineage: Eukaryota > Metazoa > Arthropoda > Malacostraca > Decapoda > Portunidae > Scylla > Scylla paramamosain. The sequence goes on from NC_087154.1 coordinate 21,344,609, forward strand.
ACATGCAATTACAATTTACCCTCAATTCTCAACATGACTAAATGTTCACAGGCATTTCCTAATGCATAATCAGTAAGGAGTCAAACCATTCTGTAAAACTTATCAAATAATAATGTAAGGAATCACTCAAGAGACAGCATGGGTTATGACACAGACAGGTGATGTACCAGTTGATGATACTAGAACTGTGTGCATCACTACTCTCCTTTAAATGAATAACTGCATTTTATTTCATCCTCAGAATTTCCCCTACTTTAATAAATACTCTCAAACACGATCCCTTTACTAGTATCTCAAAAATACGTACTGGGTCTTCAATGTTTTTAATCCATCAAGATAATTGTCATGGCACACACTCTACAAGTAACTTCTTAAGAATAATTAATGAAGAATCTTTATATACACTGACTTCAGTAAACTTAAATGATAATCACAAAATAAAGAAGTAAGAACTTTAAATGAAAAAATAGAAGAATCATGCTCATAATTTACAAAATAAACCTAATTCATTACAGGCAATCTTGGAATGGGATGCTGAGAACTAACAAGTATACCTTCCAGTGCTAGGGGACTGCATACAAGCTACCAGGGGCTGATAGCAAAGGGAATACTATTTACCTGTGGCCTGTTGAAAGCTCAGTGGTTGTACTTGACAGAGGGAGAGAGGTAATAATAATATATGGATGGAATGAAAGAATCAGGAATCAGAGTACTTGAATAAGCAGGATTTCCTTACATTCATCCACATTTGTGATTACCTGGGAATACGACATTATGAGATGCATATCTGGCCTACTTGTCCAACCTTGGTTAATTAGCACTTAAAAACATTCACACAGTAAAGCTGATACAGAGATCAAAAGAACAATGTTTTCTTCCTTAAAATGTAATGAATGCAAAAGTGTAAGTTTTTCTTTGACCTCATGTCCCTTAAGTGAGACTAAGTAGTTGCACACATGCTAGACAAATGGGATGAATTAAAACCTTAAAGCATTTTCTTTCTTACCTTTTCGGAGATGTTCTGGCTGTACTCAGTGGCTTTTTCACTGGCAATGGCAGAGTATTCCACAGCCTTCCCTGCTACTTTACTGGCTCCTAGTGACAGCAATGACCACCCCTGAAAATGATGAAAAGATGAATGTTAGATTTCTACACTCTCATCACTATACATACAATGTTACTAAAGTCTTAGCATAATTACCATGAGAACCAAAAAAACTGAATGAGACATGTATTTGTTCACTTCAAGAGCAACTGGAAATCAGAAAAAAATAAGTCCATTTCAAAATAATACCCATTACATAAATAAGAAATCTCTGGAAGAGAGGCTAGTGTCTTCAAATGCTATTACTCCGATCACCTACTCACCGAGGACAGAGAAGACACAGCAGTGTCAAAGAACTCAGTGGAAGCACTCTTTGGGGGAGGGTTGGGACAGTTGCCAAAGCCTGAATAGCGGCCTCCTTGGGATGGCGGCAAACCACTGGTCCGATGAAGAGATACAAACTTTGATTATCACAATAAACACCATCTATCTATACATATGATAAACACAGACTCTGAAAATTAGCAGTAGCTTTCACTAAAGAATATAATTAATGATGTAGGAAAGTATGATTCAAAATGTAACAAAATATATTTCCTTCTAGTCACATCACTCATGTGGACAATAATGTTTAAGTTCAAGTCTCACATGAAGGAGAGGAAAATTGTACATGGCAAGGATGTTATTCACTCACAACGCAAACACTGCAAAACATCCACATGGGATAATATACGTAAAATATGATAAAAACAAAAAATATACTACGTGGTAAGTATAACATGTAAATATAAGCATGTCAATATGTAAAAAAATAAAAGCAATAAGCATAAAGTATGGACCCAATGAATAAGAGAAACACAACACTGAGGTACTTGTCTTCCCCACCCTCATTAGTCAGCCCATGATAATCTCTTCAATTATCTCATCACTGTACAATCATACTGTATGTCCAAAATGCCTCATCTCTTAGACACACTATTACTTGTGCTTATCATATGTGTCCCTATTCTATCTAGTATCAAATGTGCTTCTCTTCTACCTCACTTACAGTTTCATTGCCATACAGTCCACATTGTGTTCCACAGCTTGGGCCTGGCTGAGTAATACCACACAACTGCTTGATACCCTGTGCACATGCATGATCACATTCCTGTCTCACATAATTCCATAAACAGACTATGTATGTGCCTCACTTCCTTGCAATAATCTTTCTCTAATTCCTTTCTTAATCACTCTCAATCTAAAAGATGCTGGTGCTGAGGTATTTTGTAGGTGCAACATGGCAGTTAAAATAATAAAACACCAATGCAAGTAGCATCAAACTGATTACATAGTTTAAAAAGTTTAGGCATCACAAACATTACCATCTTTTCACATTCTCCTTCTAACAGAAAAAAAAGTTACACGCCCAATATGCCTTTTAGTTCCCTTCAACTGCTGGACTCACTCAGGACGGGAAGCATTTTCCTCCTGAATCCTGCTAAAGAAGGCCTCAGTCTGGTTTTTGATGCCTGGGTCCTGGTAGCCACCACCACTCTGGTACCCTCCAAACTGCATGTCCTGGTACCCTCCCCCTCCACTAGAAGCATACATGTTCTGCCCTGGGAAGAAAAAAATTTTGTTAACAAAAGAGAGAATTTATTATACATATATTTTTTATGGATTGCAATGACTTCATTTGAGCTCAGAAAAGACAAAAGAAGACAATCTTGTGGATTGTTCATTTTATCCTCCACATCTTACTGAAGGAATTATTACCAATGCAAATGATGAAATATTATTGGACAGCCGCTCATTACATTATCTCACCAAGCAATGGGGAAGATACATATTATACCAAATAAGAAGGAAATCTACTCACCAGAGGACTTGAAAGCAGGCGTTGAGGTAGACTTGGGGATGCTCGGTGTGTTGCGGACAGCAGCTGATGCACTCTCTATACTCCATGGTTTGCCTTGTGCCATTGCTGAGATCTGTGAAGGTAATAACACTCAATATGGAAAGTAGGAATAAGCCTAAAGAGTTATCCTGCTACTCTTAAAAATACAAGGCAGGCGCTGTGTATGACAACCATAGAAGATTAGACAGATTAATGACTGAGGGAGATAGGTGAAAAAAGGTAGGTATGTTTCATAAAGGGACTGCCATGTGTAGGCCTGATGGATCCTTGCAGCTTCCCTTATTTTCTCATGTTCTTATTTCATCAAGATGACTTTTCTTCATGACACAAAACATTATTTTGGCTCAATGTATTAATTATTTAAAGTTAGTACACTTTTTTTTTCCACTCACTCAATATATCTATTTTTTCAATTTCTAAGATAATAAGTTTCTCACTTTAATACATAATCTCATGTCAAGGCTACAAGTATATTACGCATTAATAACAAGAAAAAATACATATTTTCTCAAATAAAAGAAGGAAAAAGAAGAAAATTTATTAGAAATCAAAAAAAGGAAAAAGGCAAAATGCTATTTAGAAAAATAGCATTTTGCCTTTTTCCTTTTTTTGATTTCTAATAAATTTTCTTCTTTTTCCTTCTTTTATTTGAGAAAATATGTATTTTTCTTGTTATTAATGCGTAATATAACTGTAGCCTTGACATGAGATTATGTATTAAAGTGAGAAACTTATTATCTTAGAAATTGAAAAAATAGACTTCACAGCAGCAATATTTAGCAGGTGTTCCCCAGGAAGTGATAACTGACCTTATCTCTGTACAAAGCAGCTGCCTTTGTATTATACTTCTGCTGCAGGGGTGCATAATGGTCATAGTCAGGCTGGCTCTTCAGGAACTCTTTGGCTCTCCTGTTCCCTCCAACCTGAAAGAAATCACATGGGTTTAGCAGACAGCCAAGGTTCAGTTCTTCTCCAAAACTAAACAAGCTCTTGATTTTATTTGGTTGCTAGTATAATCTACAAAAGGCAGTTATACAGCTACTCCTCTCTGCTGACTCCTTACTAAGATTTGCTTTCTGAGAAAGACATCCATATAGTCACCTCTAATAATGATATGGCTCAATATAATTTTTCTTCTAAATCTGGAAAAAAAAAGGAAAATTGATATTGTTCACTTGATTATGTTACTTATCACAAGAAAGCATTATTTTCAATAATGTTTTTTTTTTTTACCTCCTCAAATCTAGCATACTGTATCTTTTCTTACATTATTACTTAGAGCATAATAAATTTACAGCTCTTCTCAATTTGATAATCTTTTCATGATAACACTTTTTCAAGCAGTCTTACAGCTCCTAAACAAAAGCAAGATGCTCCACTAACCTTCATCTTCTCCAGCTCATTGTCTTTCCACTTGTCCATGGTGATGGAGCGCACAAATGAGAGGTGAACCCCAAGGCCACGGTGCTTTCCTGAACACTCCAGGCAGATCCAAATGCCATAGGTAACTGATGCCCATTGCGGGTTGTGGGTTCCACACTCAAAGCATTGCTGTAACAAAGGCCAAGATTAAATTCTTTTCCTTGCCTGTTTGTTTTATAAGTACAAGATGCAATTGAAATTTTGATACGATGGAGGAAATCCAACATGAAAACAAAAAGTGCATGACACATATACAATATTTCCAGAAAATAATCCAGGCATGGTAGAAGCACTGGCAGCAGTGTATCACAGCACAAGATGACAACAGTGAAGGAGATTGCAGCAACATTTAAGTAGGAAGTGTGTGATTTCAAATACATACACTCAAAACCTTTTAATTACACAATGGTTTAACTTAGCTGTAACCCAGCTACATTCCTGTAACAAGCCTGGTGGTCTTCTGTCTGCATTCACTAATATTATGTGAGGATACAACACTATCTAGGAACAGCACCTTAGTGGCAGCTTGGTACTAACATTTGGCATGACACAAATAAAGAGGAGAAATGATGTCCAATTGTGCATATAGCTCAGATGTAGCCTGCACAAGAAGTGGCTAAACACAGTGCTGGTATGTATCCACTACGACTTATTTCAAGGGTGGAAACAATAGATGTTAATACATAGATCCTCCCTAATAATAAAACTCAGTATTGTAAAGGGACTGGGTCATATCTGTAAGTCAACTTAGTAAGCAGTCAAACAAATAATGATGTTTTCATTCAACCTGTAAAAGTATGATGCTAAGATTACACTGGAAACACTTCCCTCTTTTCAACAAATATTGGTCTTTAATAAATTTGTTTTTATTTACCACAGTAAATTACTTTTGAAACTGTTTTCTGACAGGGAAGAATTTCATCTCAAAAATCCTAATTTGATATGCATTTATGTCATGTCACACAAGGATTAGATAAAGAGTAACCTGGTAACCCATCCCACTATGCATCTCCTAAGCCAATGACACACACATACACTTGTGTATATAATAGAAATACTGTACATGCTATTATGTACACATATACAAGCAAGACTCTGGGGAATCAGATGGGTTGTATCTAGTTTGTGTAGAGAGTGTCATGTTCATGCTACCTAGAGGGTAAAGGAATCTACAGTACAGATTAATCATCACTAGAATTTTATAATTAAGAATAATAATCACTAGAATTTAATAATTAGTCTCTAAAAAATATGAACTAGGTAAATGGAATGCAAAAGTTTATAGGGCAGTCTCCTCTACTTAAGTTCTTTTCATTGTTAATATATACCAAAAATGTATAACATGACATAATTCTCCCACAAAGCCCTTTATCCATGTTGTGTGTGTCAAGGCTCACACCTGCACATATTTCGAGGCTCACACCTGAACACTTGTACACACATACACACACACACACACACACACATACACACACACACACACTGTCCTTCATTGATATCACACGTAAATCAAGGCTCACACCTGCTGTATGCATGTACGCATGTGTGCAAGCGCGCGTGCGCACGCGCGTGCGCACACACACACACACACACACTGTTTATTATTATTATTATTATTATTATTATTATTATTATTATTATTACACACACAAGATCAAGTCAACAGCAAAAACAGATGCATTTTGTTTCTAGTATAAAGTGACTTTATAGAGAAATCACACCATTAACTAGACCTCGAAGAGGACACCATCACCAGGAAGGCCTAGAGATGTGGTTTATAGGGTCTGAGTGAGTGAGTGAGTGTGGTCCTGTAAGTGAAGGAACAGTGAGTGTTGTGGATTCATGGCCCCAGCGAAGAACATTTTTTTCTACACAAAGATAGCCTATAAATTTCCAGACTCATTTTTATCAAGGGGTGAAATGACCTTTGATGGTTTTAGTGTAAAAGATAGAAATGAAAGAGAAATTGAGTTTTTGAAAATTAGATTAAGGAAAGTGGAAAGTGATGCAGAACAGCAAAAGGAGATGGAAGTAATCTTGGAAGTGATAAAATCCCTTCAGGATAAGCTGGAACAGAATCTAGGAAAAGATGGTGAAAATTTCAAACTGAAAACATAACTGGAGGAGATGAGAGTTAGAGAACAACAAAATATTAAGAAAAGCAAGGTATAACAAAACAACATGGAGAAAGTAATGAAAGAAAATAAAGATTTAAAAACAGAATTAGTGAAAGGTGAGAAGAGGGTGAGAGAGAGAGTCATGGATGAAGTGAAAGGGTTGAAAATAAAAAATAATAAAGCATATGTTGATTTCAAGGATATATATATATATATATATATATATATATATATATATATATATATATATATATATATATATATATATATATATATATATATATATATATATATATATATTAGAAAGAACAGAAATTAAGAAGAATGGAAAAAAATTTAAAAAATGTGTGAAGAGGCTAAAGTGAAAAATTAATAAAAAGCAAGAAAAAAAAATTTTTTTTAGAGTTTTGGGAGACAGAGTGAAGAAATGGTACATAGACGTAAAGAAATAAATGAAAATAAAATTTTTGTATTCTCCTTAATATGATGTATGAAAGTCCCTTTCTTTCTCTATAACTCTAATTAATGACATTTGTGATCACTATAATTACATGATATTTTTTTTCCATTTTGTATCAGTTTAATTAAAAATCCCTATTATTATTATTATTATTATTATTATTATTATTATTATTATATGTAACAGAATGAATAACAATTATTTTTACTTGTATTTTCTCCAATGGAATCTCCATTAATATTCTTTTTCCAGATAATTACAAAAAAAAACCTCAACACATTTTACCCTCTTGATTTTCCCAAAGTAAAAACACAGAGAATCAATCTAATAATAAAAACCAAGGATTCTCAACCTTTTGCAAGCTGGGTACCCCCAAAGCTGGTTCATCAATGCAGTTGGGGCCTCCTCCTCCCTGCACCACCTACTCAACCCCCTCCCCAATTATGCTTCCATAGATAGACAGAATAAGATAGCTAGATAGACAGCTAGATAGATAGAAAGATAGGTAGAAAGCCTTTCACTAGGCTATTATACTATTATTATTGTTATTATTTTTTTTCCCTCCCATCCTATGCTCGCATCCCCCCTGGTTGAGAACCACAGATAAAAACAATAAACAAGTCCTGAGCCAAGAGGATTTCACTCTGGAGACATCACGGAAGCCAAAGATGTGAGCTGAATATCAGAAATTCACATTGGATGATGAAAATAGTACATACAGGCAGTAAAGAAACTCAACTTACATTCTGATAAACTTGACTTGTGTTCCTGTGAACACTCATATTTTTATATATGTACAGTAAATCCTCTCTATTTTGAACTCAGTTCAAATTTTTCAACAATTCTTCATAATCTGAACTAAAGTTTGAATTGTCCTGGTCTTGCTATTGTGTACTCCATTCAAATAAGAAAATCACCTCCATTTTTCCTGTTAAGCACAGCTTGGTTAGTAAGCCAGCTAGGCAGAAACACTGGTGATGTATTAACTTTTCACCACCACTATACCTCCTTCAGAAAATATTTAAACAGTTCCATTTTGATCACAAATAGAAAAATTTAGTTTATATAAATGGATCAAGCATTCATTCTACAATTATAACACAATATTAAAAATTCAATATGGTTAAAAACTATGTAAGTAACTATGCCAAGTATATAACAGCATACATGTTTTTAGTGATAATCAATATTTACAGCAATAATGAAAACAAGTGTAAACTAAAATATGTGCTTCTGTACATTAAATACTTCTGAACATAATGGCACATTTTGCTTTTCTATATAATGTGATGCAGAAGAGAACAGGAAAGATTTTAATGAGTATGTTTTCTCCAGACAGCTATAACAGCACACCCAGCTCACCAAGAATAAAAGAACAATAATAACCACTAGGGACAATGCTGCTATGTGAAATTCATAAAATTATAGGTTAGGTTAAGAAATCAGATTCAACCATTTTCTTCCCTTCAACCCAAAACCTCTAGATTTCCACCAGATGTAACACTTCTAATGATCATTTTGGATTCTTTATGGTCCTCTTCTCTGAATACAGTTTGTCAACAGTTGGTTCTGAGTTGCATCTGTCACCTGCCACCCTCTTTGATGTATGCATGTGAATTTCCGGACACTTTAATGAAAGAGGATGCAGCAGTGAGCGGTGCGGGGTGCGGGGGAGGGCCTCGTGAAGGCAAGGGATCAGGTCCAGACCCCTGGGGGCCTGGTGCAGGGGTTGCCACACCAGTCTGCCCTGAGTGGCCTTGACCCGGAGGCCGCGACCCACTTTTTATATAATTACTCCTCCCTTAAATTCATACTTCGCCAGACTGATTACTTACACTATTTTCATCTCTTGGCTTGATCTCCGCCAAAGCTCGCCTCGTCCTGGGGCTGGCCATGTTCCCTGGCCGCGACACTCACCGCCAGACTGCCAGAAGCCAACACAGATTGTTTACTGACAGCTGAACATTCAAGCGAGCATATATATATCCTCTGTTCATCACACTGTTCTCATGTGCCATTCTTTCCATAGCAAGAAAAAGAGCTAGAAACCACACTTAAGTTTTTATAAAGTTGTCATACTTTGTTTCTAGTGTCAGATAAAATTCTAAGCATCTTTAACTTTGTTAACACGATAGTTATTGATTATATGTGTTACGTCATCACCAACAAAAAACATTCATTTTCCTCAATGTTAAATAGTTCACATAAATAATGCACGTGTTATTTGTAGCATATTATTTCCTTACATAATCGAGTTTGCCTGCCATTAATAGTAAACAAGATCAAAACAGGTCGAATATAAAGAACAGCTGATCAAATGCCGCCAAGTTTGAAATATATCAGTAGATTGGTACTTTATTGTATCTGCAATAAACCATTTTGAGGATATAACTAATAACAACTTTACGTACTCAACTATGTTTAGATGGTATATAAGTAGCTTTCAAGTATTATTTACTTATGCATTTAGCATATTTATTTATTTGTTGTATTATATATGAGATTAATACATAATGCTTAAGCAGGGGCTCTCTAGGGACATGGGACAGCTTAGCTAGCATATTAAGGAGGTAATAAGTGGTATCACATTTGATCATGCATAGAGAGCAATGAGTTGCTAATCTTGAAGCCTTAGTTATGATTCCCCTCTAAAAATTCACAAGGGGCAAAATATCTTGATCTTTTCTTTGCTAATTATAAAGCCACAGCTTACATAGTTCAAATAATAAAGTTGCATGCAGCTAGATCACCAATCATCATGAAAGACAGTCTAATATAGTAGTATGTTGTTTGAAATGTTTCCCTTTTATCTAGACATGCAACAATTCAACACTAAACAGTTCATCATTGTCAGTGACTTAATGACTGTAGCCTTGTTACTAGGTTTCATATGCTCAGTTGTAAAACAAGATAAGGTATAAATGCATGGTACACTACTGCCTTAAACCCTCCTCTAGTGAAAAATGATAACATCATTTTAGAATTTCCTTTCTTTCACTTCATAGTGTCTGCCATTCTAGGGTTGTCTACAAGACCTTAAATAATTGGATAATCAAACAATAATGTCTTACAAGATGCATTTAATGAAATGGTAACTAATACAAAATATATGGTAATTTCTTTACAGTATTACCCCTGTCAATCCCAACATGAAAAATCATTAGATATTTGATTACAAGTCCAAGATAAAGTTCATCTTTGATACCATGAAGAATATCCATTTTAAATCACAGATGGTACTTTACAAACTTAAAGAACAAGATTTTCAGTCAGTATTTTAGTCATAACAGAAACACTGAAAGAAGTGCATCATTGGACAAGGTGGCTATTTTGAACAAGTTGATGGCTGTATCTAAATCAGGTACACTGTCTGCTTTTTATAGGTGTAGTGCAGGAACATTTTCACTGTTCCTTGGGGAAAGATCTCATTATGTAAATCTAGTTAGTCTTAATGCATGGAAAACAAAATCTGCACATCAATAATAAGCACATAATAAGGATCTCCTGTATTATAAATTCCTCAGTCCTTTCATTTCTCTTTAATTTATTTCATTTCCTCACGTGCTATATATTTTTTAGAAATGTTACGTGTGATAAGTCATCTTAGTTGTTGTTGTCACACTAATGCTGGTCCAATGCTAGATGATCTATGGACATGAACATAAATACTGCATAACAATATTGTAGTCATCACTAAAAACCACAGGTATGTCAAGTATGTTTAACAACAATATAACACAAATGATGTTTTAAAGATAATCATAAAAGCTGAAGGACACAAAATTATATCACAACAAATGATTACATAAAAGAAAACATAACAAAGGTTACTACATTAAAAGAATTCAACATGAACAACATCACATGGGATCACAAGATTGTGAGGCAATGTGCTTTTTTGAAATGCCACAGCTGCCACTAGACTAGAATCATGCTCCCCTGTGAAGCATCATGGAAATCTTGAAAAATCTATCTGAAGGTGGAGGTAAACTGGTCATAGGAGGCCATTACTAGAGCCTGAAACTTGGCAGGACACTCAAGGTAAAAAAGCAAGTTCAACAAGTTACCAAAGAAGCCAAGATGATCATGAAGGCACAAGTGATTTATGGTCACCTTTGACTGTCCCATCACTACAATGGTAGATAAGTACTTTAGATCACATAAAAAAAATTTGTGCATTAAAATTATTAACTTAGACAACAACCAAAAAATATATAATGACAGATAACTACATTAATTAAGATGACATAACAAGGATTACTGCATTAAAAGATGGTCATCTGAACAGCACAACATATCAAAGCAGACAAGTTAATTAAAAGATGGCATGACATAACAAAGATTACAGAATTAAAAGATGGTCATCTGAACAGCACAACATATCACAACAGACAATGACATTAAAAGATGTTATAACAAAGATTATTACAATAAAAAGATGTTAGCAATAAAACTTTCCCACTTCTAAGAGTCTTTCATTATAAGAAGGGATAGATGTAAGGCCAGTCAATTGTTGTCATAATGAGCCTTTGGGTATAATGAATTACGTATGAAACCTTCACTCAGAGAAAGTAATCTATTCTCTTCACTGCTTTCTGAAAACTGGAACCACAAAAACACAAGCCACAGATTCACCAGCTTAGTTAATACTTCATGTACAAATATCAAACCCAAAATGTAGAAAGATATTTTGGTGAGCTACAGTTTCAGTTTCTTTTTTTTGGTCTGCTTGCTGGGTTTATCTGCAGCCTGCTGGATTTCTTGTATCTTGGCTCTCTGTAACATCTCTCTTTTTTGCTTCTCTTCCTCTAACTCTTCCTGTAGAGAGAAATCTTTCATCAGTCAAATGTGACATACATATTCTTACCCAATAAAGTTATCTTACCACATCATACATATCCTCTTTTTTCCCTGGCTGATTCCTTTTGGTTATAGTTTCTTAACTGCATAATCTTGTAGTATTTTATACTGACAACTGCCATATTAATCTATATCTGACACAAGTTATTCTTAATAACTCTTGTTCCTCTCACATGCTTCAGCACTCTGTCCACCCACTTTGCTAGAAGGGAAGCTCTCCTCTTGCACCCATTGCACTTAACCATCTTAACAAACTTGTGTTATTCTTTTAATGTAGTTAACTGATATTAGGGCTCTCTAAATCAGTTACATTTCATTCTTCCATCTTTACTTAACATACTAAAGTTGTCAAACTTTCACTATCTGTTCCATGTGTATTAAAAGTTATTTTCAGTTAACTTATTTCAAGCACTTGGATTCCTGACCTTCTTTCATCATGCACCAGTCTCACTTGTATAATATGTGACTGTTGGTACAATTATTAGATCATGCAGACAATTTTTTATTTCCATGACTACAGTCCTTTCTTTTAGACTATAGTATTCTAGAAATCCTACCACTTTTCTCTCTTGTACAGCTCTTTCTCTGATCTCATATTTCATGCTTCCATACTTGCACAAAAAAAACAACAAACTTTAATTCATGCACTATCTTATGCCATGTTACTATCTTTTCATCTATCAGACAAATCCCCTTTAAAGTAAGATTGAAAATATAGAGGAGAGGATTCCCAGCCACTCAATTTTGACACCTTTTATGACATACAAGTAATATATAGACAGTATTCTTTCCCCTTCAGCCAGCATATAGTTCAGGTTAATTTTACATTCCACTGGTCATCTATGTGGATTCTGAAAATCAAATATTTCACCTTTACTCCTTACAGACATCAACTTACTTTTTGTTTACATTCACCATAAACTTCTACCTTTTGCACACAACCAAATGCATTCACCAACTCTCTTTCTCAATCCAGGCTGTATCAGCTGCCCTCACAGCTCACAATCACAAGTATTATCTTTAGAAACCCTGGACACATTAAATAGTATGGATATATGCAATAAAAATAAAGAAGGAAAGGAAAAAGATAAATATAACCATAAAGAAATTTTGTTGAAAACTTCTAGCGTCATACTTAGATAAAGACTACAGTCAGGCAGCTCACCTCTGTTGGTCTCTTGATGGGAGTAACAGTAGGTGTGGGTCCTTTTTCTTCTCTGTCTCCTGCCTTCTCTGGCTCTCCTGCAGTGGTTCCTGAGCTGGAAAAAACATATCTGTGCTAGAATTTCTAGTCTACTTGTATAAATCTAAAATCCCTCTTTTAGTAAGAACATATTTTCCCTCTGGCCAGCTTATCCATTTTCCAAGTCTGTCCACTTCCATCATCATAGAAGTTGAGTGTGAGGAATGTTTTTTTTTTTTTTATGATGATGGTGATGATGACAATGATGATGGTAAAGATGATGAAGTTTATGAAAATGATGATGATGATGATGATGATGATGATAATGAAGGTGAATATGACGATGACTTCTGGTTATAAACTGTCAATCAATTACCTGTGTGCAGCAAGGTGCTTCATGATGGTGGGAGAGGACTCCAGGTGGTCTTGCAGCACACTCCAGGCTCCCCCCACCACCACTGCCTCCACACTCTTATCCAGCCTCACTTCTTTCTTTTTTGGGGACTTCACAAGTTCTGGAACAAACAACATGTTCAGTCAAAAGATCAAGGATACCCAAAAACTTTAGATAGGCAGGAAATTAAAGCAATAGGACAGTAGTTTGTAGGATTAGAATGGTCACCCTTTTTAGGAACAGGCTGAATGTAGGCAAACTTCCAGCAAGAAGGAAAGGTAGATGTTGACAGACAGAGCTGAAGGAGTTTGACTAGGCAAGGTGCAAGCATGGAGGCACAGTTTCAGAGAACAATAGGAGGGACCACATCAGATCCATAAGCTTTCCGAGGATTTAGGCCAGCAAGGGCATGGAAAACATCATTATGAAGAATTTTAATAGGTGGCATGAAGTAGTCAGAGGGTGGGGGAGAGGGAGGAACAAGCCCAGAATCGTCCAAGGTAGAGTTTTTAGCAAAGGTCTGAGCGAAGAATTCAGCTTTAGAAATAGATGTGATAGCAGTGGTGCCATCTGGTTGAAATAAAGGAGGGAAAGAAGAAGAAGCAAAGTTATTGGAGATATTTTTGGCTAGATGCCAGAAGTCACGAGGGGAGTTAGATCTTGAAAAGTTTTGACACTTTCTGTTAATGAAGGAGTTTTTGGCTAGTTGGAGAACAGACTTGGCATGGTTCCAGGCAGAAATATAAAGTGCATGAGATTCTGGTGATGTAAGGCTCAAGTACCTTTTGTGGGCCACCTCTCTATCAAGTACAACATGAGAACAAGCTGTGTTAAACCAAGGTTTAGAAGGTTTAGGTTGAGAAAAGGAGTGACGAAAGTACGCCTCCATGCCAGACACTATCACCTCTGTTATGCACTCCGCACACAAAGACGGGTCTCTGACACGGAAGCAGTAATCATTCCAAGGAAAATCAGCAAAATACCTCCTCAGGTCCCCCCAACTAGCAGAGGCGAAACGCCAGAGGCACCTTTGCTTAGGGGGATCCTGAGGAGGGATTGGAGCAATAGGACAAGATAAAGATATGAGATTGTGATCGGCTTAAAAGAATGACAAGTTTTTGCTTGTAAGCACACAGTAAAGTTTACAACAATCACTAAATATGTCTTTCCTCCTTACTGCTGTTGTCAGGAAGCAGATCCTTGAGTTGGCGTGCCTTCACCTCCACCTCTGCCGTCAGCTGCCTCACCCTTTGTGATAAGCTGTGCATTTGCACCATCAGTGGTAACACCCAGTGCTGCTGAAACTGTAAGACTTGACCTGTAGCAAGACTGACTGCAAGCTAATGAGAGAGAGAGAGAGAGAGAGAGAGAGAGAGAGAGAGAGAGAGAGAGAGAGAGAGAGAGAGAGAGAGAGAGAGAGAGAGAGAGAGAGAGAGAGAGAGAGAGAGAGAGAGAGAGAGAGAGAGAGAGAGAGAGAGAGAGAGAGAGAGAGAGAGAGAGAGAGAGAGAGTGTACACCCAGCCCCACATATTACTGTTCCATTTTCAAGGCTGTAAATTAATTTGCCATATAAATTCACACTACCATTACTAAAGAGAACAGGTGCCTCAAATGCCAACTTACAAATTGAATACTAGGATTATGTGATTACCTAATACTTATACTTATAGAAACTTATAGATAATACCCAGTTGAAAAGCCAACATATAAATTTAGTTTCAATCCAACTTCACAAGCACACAAATTATCACACAGTCCCTGACCTATGTAGCAAATGAAGCACATCAACACACCAACTCATCACACAGACGCTTCAAGTCAAACTCCCATCTGTAGGCCAAGTCCCTGAGTGTTGAGGAGACATGTAGCACTACCTGCTCCCTTCCTTGCCAGTGAGCCTTCACATTCATCTGACTCAGGTCCTGCAGCACAAGATTGGACAGCTTCTGCACCTCAGCCTCAATGCAAGGTGCCCACTCCTATATACACACAAGGAAGTAATTATCAAATTGCTCCTCTGCATTTACTATCAATGAAATATTAAATAAAATATGGAATGCACACATAAGAACTTTAATGTGGAAAGAGGTAAGTTAAATATAATTCACTTAAAATTAATTCTATAAATATGGGATGCTAAACAGAATTTAGATATACTGAAATTGTAACCATCTAGTCATATGCATTGAGGTTTTTACTATAATGTCATGAAAGGAGTTGAAACTCTTCTAAATTTTGTAGGAAGGCACTTTACCCTAGACCCTCACCTCTGCTTTGTCTTGGATGGATGAAGCAGACCTAGCCTCCCCCCAGAGTGCACACCCATTGGTCAGCACCACCCAATAGCCTCTCTCATCCCCACTCCACTTGCACATCCATTCTGGGCCCAGCTTTGGCACTGCTCTCCACTTGGCCTCTTCCACTGGCCTCCATGATACCAAACTCCCTTCACTGGAAAATTAGTATTTATTCAAATGCAATATTCTTCATAATTAATAAATAACACCAAATTAAGCAAAACTTTTTAATATACCTCATCTTACTTAAAAGATGGCATCACATGGGCCTATTTGTGGCAAGTTTTATTGCTGCAAGTATACTAGAGGCCATCCAGGCTGCAGCTGCACCTCTAAATGGCATGTCCTGTCATGTTTACCTGCTTGAGACAATTGGCACACCTGAGCAGGTCAGACATACAATTCACACATAAGGTATGAATATTTTGTTTTCAAAGATAGAATATTTGGTGTCATATGACTAAACTTTCATTTTAAAAGCCTCAGTCTGTTCAGCGTAAGCCTGCACAGGAACTCTGATGTTATGTGTGATATCTTGCCTGCCTGGGTGGATTCCTCTCTCACTCTCATGGAGGCATGTAGCATGTCACACATGCTCTCACAATATACCTTTTCAAAGGGAACTTCAGGTCCAGAATTCTTTGCCAATCTATCACTGGGTCAACCCTGTGACATTGCAGGACTCTTTGAGAACCATCAATTTTTAACCATTTTCTGAAATTTGTTACATATATATATATATATATATATATATATATATATATATATATATATATATATATATATATATATATATATATATATACATATATATATATATATATATATATATATATATATATATATATATATATATATATATATATATATATATATATATATATATATATATATATATATATTTTTTTTTTTTTTTTTTTTTTTTTTTTTTTTTCTTGTATTTTGGTGTTTTAAGATTATGACATTGAAAAGTGAAAATCATAAGAAATTTCTTTTTTTTTCCCTCTCCCATCTCCTACCTCCTTCACAGCAAGCTTGGACACCTGATGGGAAAGCAACTTTTTTTTAGAAGAGGAAGTCAAAACTTGATCAGGATGTAAATAATGTTGATAACACCAATCATGTCGACACGACACACCCACAAAGTCTACGGTGATTACCTACACGACAATGAAAAATTTCCTCGTTTCTTGGGTAAGGAATTAAAGAATGACGAGTGTGGTAAATTTATCAGCATTAACGATGATGGCGATAATTATGAGCAGTACTGCCTGGCTATATAAATCGTACCTTTTCCAACAATGTGGAGGTGACTGCTGTCAAAACGGCTGAACTTGACCACCAATCTTCCACTACCATTGCTCCTTATAACTGAATGTCAGTGCATTAAAAACGTTGGCTCTGTGCACCTCACTTTCGTTAGCACGGATAATAATGTGAGTACATGAAGTGTGGAAGACAGAACACCTCAATGACCTCATCCCTAGCCTTACCTTGACATGGGAGAGTCAAGGCGCTGCTGTCACCGCGCCAAGTGTTTGTTGACGTCGCTTACATTCCCGAATCATCGGTAACTCGACAGGTGTTGTATGGAATATGCATCAGACTTGGGATGGCATTGTCCTTTTTAATAAAGTTAACCAACTAAATTAACTGATAAATAAATAAAACAATTTCAAAACATCAAAGAACAATAACAGAGACGTACAGTTATCATATATATAAATGAAAAAAATAATAAATAAATAAATAAATAAATAAAATAAATAAATATATAAAATAAACAAAATTGTGCATGTGTTATTTTTATTTTTTGTTGAGAGAAAAATCAATGGGAATAGAAATCACAGATCTGCTATTACGTTTATTTTTCCCTTGGTGAACAATACTGTGATACATGAATATACGTATGTATGTATGAAGAAAATAGTCTCTTCCAAGAACCTTATCAATGGGCGAACAAAGTCGTCTTTTAGGTTATTTTCTTACAATAATAAAGGTTTGCTCGGCGCTGTGCCTCTGACCACGAGTATGGCGGTGAATAACCAATGCACAGCTCTGCCCGCATCCTGCTCACTACTGTTGCAGTGCCGGAGAAACGGTGCAGGATTAGAGATGGCAGCGACGAGGGACGACTGGCGAATCCAAGAACAGCCCAGACGGCGGTCCAGATGGCCGTCAGCATGAGCATGAGGTACACCATCCAGTAGGGCAGCAGCCGCGAGGGATGCAGATTGAGGTGCTGGATGAAGGGATGGGCCAGGCCAGGCAGATTGTTGGGTGGCGTGTTGTCGGTCACGTAAATGGGCAGGCCCCCGCACTCCTGCAGGCCCTCGTCAGCACCCGAAAGGAGCTTGCGCAGAGCACACACGTGGGCAGCAGCGACATTACCTATATATAAAAAAAGAGAAACAATCAAATTCGCATGCCAGCCCTTGGTGACAGCAAGCCATGATCAAGATGACGTGCTTGTGAGCGATGCCTTACCCACATACGCTGCCTGAATAAAAGCTTCTGGATCCCCAACCGATGGCACCCTGTCGCCTCCTGCCCGGGCTAGACGCACGATCACCGGCACGAAGGAGCGGTCCCCCTCCCCGTACAGCAACGGTGGCCGCAAAACCACCGTCTGCAGCCCTCCGCCTGCCCGTGCGCGACACAAGCAAGGTTCATTCAATGCTCAGCACTCATCCGGTAAGATAGGTTACATATGCACAGAAAATAACAAAACAATGAATGTGATTCTGATGAAAATCATATTGCACATAAAAATAATGGTATAAATTTGCAATAAAAAAGGAAGGAAGAATTACTGCTAGTCAGGCAGGTCATATCCTCACCCTTAAGTGTGGCCGACCCGTGGGCGCTGAGCACCACCTCCTCAGCGCGGCGTCTGTCTATGGCGTACTGACCCAGCACCAGGTGTGACTCGGACACCTCGGGAGTAAGCGGCTCCGTGTGTTCCAGAATCCTGACGCCACCCATCACCACAGCCAAGGTGCTGGTGTGCACGAGTACCCGCACACCGGCCACCTGGCACGCCGCCACCAGGCTCTTCACTCCTGCAGGCACAACGAACGAACTTGGAATTAGTCACCACGTCTTATCCAGTAAGCAGGGTGGTCACAAGAAGCAGCAGCATTAGTAGAAGTAGTAGTAGTAGTAGTAGTAGTAGCATCACTAGTAGTAGTAGTAGTAGTAGCATCACTAGTAGTAGTAGTAGTAGTAGCAACAGCAGCAGCACCAGCAGCAGCAGCAGCACCAGCCGTATTAGTAGTAGTAGTAGTAGTAGTAGTAGCAGTAGCAGTAGCAGCAGCAGCAGCAGCAGCAGCAGCAGCAGCAGTAGTAGTAGTAGTAGTAGTAGTAGTAATGAGATATTACAACAGCTTACCGTCAAGATTGACTCGTCTCCCGCGGTTGTCATAACCGAGATCTTCTTTGCGGAAGTCTGGGGTAATGGCGGAGCAGTTGATCACCGCCTCCACGCCGGCCAGGGCCTTCTCCAACTCGGCCTCGTCCACCACGTCATATCGCCGGAACACCACGGTTGCGGCAGCTTCGGGCGGAGACTCTGGGGCGCGACGGTGACTGGGTTGGCACAGGAGATGCTTGCTTTGTTGTCATCCTAACGTTAAGCCCAGTGTCTGCCTACCTCTGTGTCTCCTGTTGCCCTGCCTCACCTCACACGCTTGCTCCTCGTCTGATACACATGACACTACGCCCATTGCAGCTCACCAATTATGCATTTCTATTCTCTCTCAGTGACTGGTGTATATTAATTCACTAAGTTCCTCGTAGGCTGTCTAACCATCAATATATCTTACCAATTACAATTACCAGCACCATATTAATTGTATTTTCAGTAGAAATGAATGCATCTGGATTTACTTTATTCATTTGATTAACTAATCTACAGCTTTATTTATTTTCATTGTTTAATAAATGTTAGACGTTTTTCTTATTTTAGTTCACTTCTTTCTTCATTTATTAATCTATTTACTTACAGTATTTAGTTACTAGTTTATTTTATTTATTAATTTATTTCTTTTATTTCTTTTTTGCATATTTCATATTAGAGATTCTCCTCGAACCACCTTAGAAATATAGAAATATATAAAAGAATAAATAAATAATCATAAATATGTTTAAAAAAAATCCAAAGGAAAAACAACAACAAGCCTTCCCGAGAATGTCACCCGCTGCGAAAATATTCAGAGCCGCTTTCCCAAACTGTCTGGAGTGAGAAGGATTCGCCGGGGGAGGTTGGGGATGGGGGGAGGAAGAGAGAGAGGGAGGGAGCTGTGGAGCCATCTGCCAGAAATTACTGTGCTTGATAAGAAGTATGAAAACCAAACAGCAGAACTCTCTCTCTCTCTCTCTCTCTCTCTCTCTCTCTCTCTCTCTCTCTCTCTCTCTCTCTCTGGCTGGACTTTCTTATTCTAACGCTATAAAATATACAGAATGCAAAAGTTTACTTAATGATATGAGAGAAACTTGGGTACATCTGAAGGAGAGTCTAAGGGTCTGCCCACACCATGAAACATTGTTTGGAAACAATGTTTGCAAACAGTTTGCAAAATAGTGTGTGTGTGTGTGTGTGTGTGTGTGTGTGTGTGTGTGTGTGTGTGTGTGTGTGTGTGTGTGTGTGTGTGTGTGTGTGTGTGTGTGCGTGCGTGCAACGGAGGTGACGATGAATCAGTTACACAGTGTTGCCAGATTGTCAGTAATTTCTGGAAATCTCAAACTTTGATCTTTTGTCAGAATTTAAGAGATTAGTTATTGTGAAATTTTCTGAAATTTTAACCTGTGGGAACCACCATCCGTAAACGTATTTCCAAGTCAGTCGTGAACATCAGAAGAAAATTGGTGAAACCTGCTCCATCTACTCTCAAATCAGTCAGAAGCAAGTCACCATAGAAGGCTACTTTTTCTAAAAAAAATTTTCGACCATCTCTTTTCTTTTTCCTCTACACTCATCGCAGGGAAGACGAAAACTGAGGTCTGGACAGGAAACATTATTTGAAAACAGTTTCAAACTGTTTGCAGACTGTTCGGAAATTGTTTGTAAACTGTTTGAAGTTTGCAAACAATTTGCAAACATTATTTCCAAAAAAATATTTCTTGGTGTGGACAGGCCTTAAGGTTCTCTCTCTCTCTCTCTCTCTCTCTCTCTCTCTCTCTCTCTCTCTCTCTCTCTCTCTCTCCAAAGTTTGGGAACCATGATTTTAAAAGGCCAATCCATTCTACTAATTCCTAGTGTTCTCTCTCTCTCTCTGTGTGTGTGTGTGTGTGTGTGTGTGTGTGTGTGTGTGTGTGTGTGTGTGTGCCACTAACCGATGACCGGCTTGTAGGATTTAGAGTCGATAACTCTGATCTCCTTGACGGAGGGCTGGACGGCGAGCAGCTGCGCCACCACGTGCTGCCCGAGGAACCCGCTGCCGCCTGCACGAGGAAGAGAAATTAGCATGTAGAGAAATTATCAACATCACACACACACACACACACACACACAGACATATAGGTACGCACGAACAGACGCATACACACACAGATATACACACAGATAGATTGGTAGATAAGAAGAAAAATATAGACATAACTGAATAGATGGATAGATACACATTTTATTGAGCACAAATTTGCCAATATCATAAAAGAATGTAATAATTTAATTTAAAAGCGTAAAACACACACACACACACACACACACACACACACACACACACACACACACACACACACACACACACACACACATACACACACGTCCTGCCTGTCTCTATATTTCCTCCTACCTTTGACTTCAGCCGCTTCAATGGAAAGGTTTCGAGACACTTCTTAAATTCTGAATAATCCTCTTCCGACTTTCTTTAGGGACTGGCTTAAATGCAGTGGGCCTTTTTTTCAACCCCTTTTTGTTGCCCTAGCTCAGAGCCCTTGCATAAACACAAACACACTCATCCACCCATCCCCACACTCACACAGATAAGATACCCATGCGTGCCTCTGATAGTCAGTCAACAACTACTCCCTGGCGTCAGTGTCACAATGATTGGGTTGTATTCGTCTCTGGGTGAATGGAAGGACGCTGTTATGGACTCATCTTGTCTACACACTTAATTCTCATGAGAAAGTTACAACCTTATCGATCTTACTATGGTATACCGTTTTTCTAGCTTCGTTATTTTATTTATTTATTTATCTATTTATTTATTTATTTATTTATTTACTTTTATTTTTTTGGCCAACAAGTACAAAATGAGAACAGTCCTAATGGTCTCTCTTCATATATACATACCGAGCAGAGATTCCATCAAAGGAAGACGAACCGGACACTATGGCGGGTATTCTCAGTTCCCTCAATGCATTCCTTTTAGTCGCCTTTTACAATACAAAGGTAATGTAGTACTGATATTCTTCTAAGCTAGCCGCTGCCATAGAGGGATAACAATGACAGTAAAAATACATAATAGCCTATCTGTCTATTTACCAGACTGACATCCGATTTCAGAGTTGCATAACTGTGACAAGGAGTCTACAGATATACATTGACAAGCATTCCTTCACATCTCAGCCTCTCATTCATGTCGTCATCGTTATAATTGCCGTCATTAGCTATCATTATTAAAATTTCTGTACGGTGAACTTCCCCAGATTCCTGACGTGGCATCCTCCGACAGAAGGAACGGAGAGAAAGTTCTACCAAAAAAAAAGGAGAGAAAAAAAATGACGAAACTATCTTTTTTTTTTCTTTTTGTCCCTTCATAATAAATCCTGAATATGTCTGACACCTAAACATATTACCGCGACCTTTTGATTTTACTTTCATGTATGTCTTTATTTGAACAACTGAGACGCTTTTATTGCACATCCTCTCCCTTCAGGCTTCAGACACAGCCACACAACCGGAAGCGCCACCTCGCCACTCGCTAGTTTCACTCCGGCAGCCACACCGCGATAATATCCCGGATATCAGCACATTCCTTGTTTCGTATCGCGTCTCCTCAGCAACCAGACCTCAGTCGGACCTGGAGTGGTTTCCTTGGTATCTGCACTTAGTTTTAAGATACCGGATGTTATCAGCGGCGCGTCGACCTCCTTTTAATCCTTTGAATGATATTGGCGGTATGAAAGTCTAGCTTGATTTGAGTTACCCATGAAATTACTGAACGAATATAAGACTGAAGACGCTAAGCTGGTTTTTATTGCGGTACTCGATCACTTTTGTTGCTGTTTATTTTTCTTTCTTTCTCTTTCTTTCTTTCTTTTTTTCTATATTCTAACACCAAACAATTTTAGTAAGCAATGTAGAAGCAACAACATTTAAAAACATTACAGGACTACATCATTCTAACCTAACCCCAGTCTGTATATTGTGCACG
This sequence comes from Scylla paramamosain, assembly GCF_035594125.1. Classification (NCBI taxonomy): domain Eukaryota; kingdom Metazoa; phylum Arthropoda; class Malacostraca; order Decapoda; family Portunidae; genus Scylla; species Scylla paramamosain. The sequence continues at coordinate 21,367,669 of NC_087154.1, forward strand.
CCCTAACAGTTGCGTAGGCCTTTGTACCTGTGACCCAGCGCTTAATTAACACTACCTGTCCAGCCTTTCTAGGTCTTCCATTAAACTTTCACTTTTAGCCCCAGACCTGAACGTGCTGTACATTCTTTCCGATTCCCGCACCCATCCTACCCTCACGCTCCCTGCTGTTCGGCATGTCTTTTCCTCATGCTCCCTCCACTAGGTCACAGCTATTTACAGACCTGTCAAGCCAAGTTAATAATAATAATAATAATAATAATAATAATAATAATAATAATAATAATAATAATAATAATAATAGCAGTAGTAGTAGTAGTAGTAGTAGTAGTAGTAGTAGTAGTAGTAGTAGCAGTAATAGTAGTAGTAGTAGTAATAATAATAATAATAATAATAATAATAATAATAATAATAATAATAATAATAATAATAATAATAATAATAATAATTCCCTGTTTAAAGAGGTATCCAAGACAACACACACACACACACACACACACGCACGCACACACACCTGCCGCGGCGTGTAGCTGAAGGGTGCAAACCCATGATCCCGGCTTCGGCCAAACCACTATTGATGACACACACACACACACACACACACACACACACACACACACACACACATACACACACACACACAAGCATTCCCACAATAACAACAACAACAACAACAACAACAACCATTTATGAGATCCCACTGCTTCAAGATCATTGCACAAGCTGACCTACATATGTAAGGAAATAATATAAAATTAATAACAATATATGAGAAGTAACTTTTACCATTCTCCGTTCCTTTCTTGACCTCTTTTCTGTTTATGGTACATTTATTTTATTCTTATTATTGTTATTATTATTATTTTTTTTACGATGGACATTCTACTATTTTTTTTTTTCGCATTACTTAACTTCCAACTTCATGTAGTTCTTTATTATCATTATTCGCCCCATCCTTGACCTCCATCCCCTTATGTATTTACTACTTTATTTATTTATTAATTTATTGTTATCATCATTTTACGGCGGGTATTCCACTTATTACGCTTCCCACTGCTTAATTTCCAGTCTCACGGGATATGCTGGGGATATGCAAGTGTGCCTGGATTTTCTACACATTTTCACTTCTTGACTAAGGCGGCTTTGAGCAATAATAATCAAACGTCCTCACGAGGTTGTACTAGTAGTGTGTAGCTAAATTGAGGAAGAGGAGAAGGAGGAGAAGGAAGAGGTACAAGCTAATTAGCGAAGATGGAGACAATAACAACATCAACAACGACGATAACGACGGCGAAAAAGAAGAAGAAGAAGAAGAAGAAGAAGAAGAAGAAGAAGAAGAAGAAAAGAAAAAGAAGATTAAGATGATGATGATGATGATGATGATGATGAAAAAGAAAAACACGAAAACGAAGAACAAGCGATAATGATGAAAAAAAAAAAAAAAAAAATGCAAAATCTGATGAACAACAGAACAAAATATCCACAACACGTAAACAGAGAAATAAAGTCACAAAGAAACAAGGAAAAAAAAAAAATTCACACGGAAAACTGGGGAGGGAGAGGGGGAAGAAGAAGAAGAGAGAGAGGGAGAGGGCGGAAGATTGGTACGTAATTTGCATGCCCTTGAAAACTCGTTGTACGAGTAGCAGACAACGCTATGTAAGTTCACTATTCCATTGACTGCAATTGACATCATTATTTTACAAGCATTAAGTTCTTGTTACGTAATGTAATTTGCATGTCCTTGAAATAAGACTGAACTCTGATTGCATTAGTAACAAGCAGTGCTATCTAAATTCAATGTTTTAGCCGTTCATTGCAAGTGACATTAATATTTCCCATGTGTTATGTTCTTGGTGCGCAGTTTATATGTCCTTGACATGACGTCATCTTAAAACCACTATAAATAAGGTCACTAACTCCGTCTGCATTACTGTAGTAACAAACAGCGATATGTAAGTTTAATATTTTAGCCGCTTACCGCAAATGATATTGTTATTTTCCATGTGTTATGTTCTTAAGATAACATAGATGTAGAAATATATTCTTATTATCATTCGTTTCACCGCCTCATCGTGTTTATTTTTCCAACAGGTTCTAGTGGAAGTTATTTGGGGTTTTCAAGACTGTTTTCGTGATTGTAGTAGAAGTTTAACAAGGATTTTCCAACTTAACCAGGATGAGTTCCTAAAGAAACCTGACTCATCATATCTATAGCCTTTTTAAGCTCGTCCTTATGAGAACCCAAGAATATAGGCCGTAATATTGACCTAAGAGGCACTGCTCGTTCTGTCACTGTTAACTCCATTCACATTATGACTGACTTTTCATAAACTAACCTGCTGGCACTTCAGTTTCAAAGCTTTTATGGGATGGAGTGCTATCTCATACCACAGAGGAATGCCACAACCACATCCTGGATCACTGTTTTGAAATAGGAAATATCTGGGAAAGATTCTCCCAAAGAGCAAATAGAAAGTTCATAATGCATTCATATAGGAAGAAGGTCGACGAGGAGGGAAAAGATGACACACACACACACACACACACACACACACACACACACACACACACACACACACACACACACACACCGAAGATGATGAGGAAGAAGAAGAGGAAGAAAAAGAAAGTAGGAGTAGCCCGAGTTCAGTGGGTGAAAGGAACACACACACACACACACACAGGAACGTGCTGGGCCTTGAGGCTCGGGATGGGAAGGACTAATAACAGACACACACACACACACACACACACACACACTTCTGCAATGTCACACACAGAAGCACGACGTGACAACCGCCACATTCACTACACACAGGGATTAATTGTCCACATAGCCTTGACTTATTGCACAACACTCACTGCGCGAAACTCAAAACGGTAACGTGAACTCACAAGCAAAACATGGTGTATCTTTTCGATAACTAAGTAATCTAGAACTTACACCACTGACAGGACATATTCGTTCATGTTCAGTATATACAACACACACACACACACACATACACGTGATGGTGATTTTAATAATCGTGACAAGCAAGAGTTTATCGATTCGGAAAGAGCAAAACTGGAAAGGGTTAACAAAAAATAATATATACTGTGCTCTCACCAACCACAGCGACGACGAGACCTTCCATTGCGGCCGCAGGGAAAGCACTGAGCCACTGACTGACTGCCTCACTGGCGAAGGCCGGGGGGTGCTGGGTTGGGTGGTGGGCTGGGCGAGGGACACGACAGCGGGTAGCCTCTCACTGGCTATCAACACTTATCTCACTCTACAAAAAAAAGAAAAAAAAAAAGACATTTCGCATCTCTACCATACTTCAGCACCCTTGGCGATGCATTGATGGTAGCTGAAGAGTAAAAAAGAGAAATGTTGCAGATGGGTATGTCTTGCCTACTGTTCCCTTCCAGGTGCGTGTATTTCGTAAGAGGTTATACCAAGAAGTTTCATAATTTGACGGACGCGAGGTAAAAAAGTATAACGTGTTTCAGATCACCTACGCATAACTGTTTGTGTTACAAGACGCTCAGCACAATGGATGGATTAGTTAGTTTAATGAGACTGGTTGGCAACGTTTGGCACCCTACCCGGCACCGTGCCACAGCGCTTCATGCCACACGCTGCCAGATCTTCATCTCAGGTCATTCTGGAAACTGAAGAGTCCTTTTATGAGTTTGGTCACCACGCCATGATAATTTGCGAGCATGCTATAATAATTCATGTTGCATTATCAACTCACGTTTGCATTTCAAGGAAACTTTTGCCGAATGATGGGGAATGTAGGTCCTTAATTCTCTAACTAATCGTATGTTACCAGAAACGTAGTCATCTCAACACTTCACAAAGAAATTTACGAGCAGATAGCGAGCAGTGTTAGTTATGTTACACTGTGGCTATCAAGGAACAAATCTAACTTCTTCAAAACTGTTTATCTTATACCAGCTCAAGAACACGAAGAATGAATTATAACCTTCGTCACTTATATAAATTTGCTTATCACATTTTTTTTTTCTCCTCATCTGAAGGATTGCGAGTGTTTATATCCCTGATGCTCTGCCGTGCCCTCAACACCTCCTCCCTGCTGCACGCCTGAAGCCCGAGCTTATCCTTGTCCACTGCAACCTGCACAAGAAATCCTCGATGTTCATTCCAGTCATATTTTACTTCTGACTTCCTAGTAATGTTGGAATTATGAACGATGCAGTTCTTATATTTGAACGATCAGTTGTCTTTTCATTTGTCTCAACTGTTCTCTCTCTCTCTCTCTCTCTCTCTCTCTCTCTCTCTCTCTCTCTTGCACAAAACTTGTAAATAGATGGAGTACCTGTCAATTTAGACATTCTAGACAGAAGTA
>NC_087154.1:21377026-21394526 GCF_035594125.1 Scylla paramamosain
ATAATATTATTATTATTTATTTATTTATTTTTTCAAATTGAGCAATGAATCAGCAGAATGTATTATCAGAGGAAATCTCTGCCTGGTGACATGAGGTGATACAATGAGGGAGAGAAAAAGAGAAAGCAAAAAGTAAGACCCTCAGATCCTTGCTCCTTTTTACAATAATATGAAAAGCTGTTTTATAAGGTATTAGGACAATGGGTCGACTACTTTCAAGGGTCATGTGACACAGAAATGACTGAATGTACAGGTCATTTCATCAAAAACACCTTGATAAACATTTCACACAAAAAACTGAAGTAGCACCTATTTCAGAAGTCACTCAGAGAGGTGAGTGAATCAAAAATAGGAAAAAATAAAAAAATAACTTTTAGTATTTTTTGTATATTTGGAGTTTTCTGACGGCAATACAAAACTAGAAAGCTGGTTGCTGTCTTGTCCAACTCTGCCTCTGAATGGTTGGTTCCTGGGACAGGCACTGAATACATTCCAATTTTTTATTATAACAAAAGAAAAAATTAAAGTGCCATGAGAGCAGACCAAGCAGTGTTAGAGAAGACAGGAGGCCCCAATAATATATTTATATATATAACTCACTCATACAGACAGACATGAGATAATACATGTGGCCAACTTCCAGTGTAAATATGCAAAGATTTTTTTTTTTTTACTTTTAGAATAGTTTATATCACAGAGAATAAAAAAGAAAGCACTTTAAAAAATGACAGCACGAGCCAGAAGGATCTGGATCTAACCAGGGCTTCAGAAAGACAATCAGTTACAGTAATAAAAATTTGTTCCATTTAATACAAATTCCTAAATCCTTATATCCTATCCACAGTGACACAAAGATGTGTCCCCATGTAAACAGATTCAGCTGGCTACTCCACGGTTGAGGCAGCAGGGGCCAGGGGCTTCTGTTGCTGCAGACAGCCTCATGGCACCCTGCTCCTGACAGTCCACTACCTTACCTAACATTTTAGGTTCCTCTTACATACAGAAAGTTGAGGGTATTATTAAGGAAGCTAGTATAGCTTCCTGGTAAGAAATGTGATAAATGTAACATAAAATATTGTCTCAAGGTTTCCCCATCTATTATGTGACAAGTGACAAAGTGATGAGTGGCTTGCAGGGCCAACCACCACATGGGCTCTTTCATCAACCACCTGTGTGTGTGTGTGTGTGTGTGTGTGTGTGTGTGTGTGTGTGTGTGTGTGTGTGTGTGTGTGTGTGTGTGTGTGTGTGTGTGTGTGTGTGTGTGTGTGTGTGTGTGTGTGTGTGTGTGTGTGTTTGCGCATACATGGGCTTGTGTGCATGACCATAGCGGAGCACACTGCTGGCTTGATACAGGCCTACCTTTCCTCTGGCTACAACTACATTCCAAGAAAGATATAATGCAACAAACATATGCATAACTTTGCTCCCCAATTCAGGAGCATGGTATGAGATGATCAATCATTTACTGACCTTCATCCACATTAGGAACATGAGTGGTTCTTGTTCCTCAACCTTCAAAAATTAATACATATTAAGAAAAAAGGTCATACAGGTGTTTCAAACATAATATATGAAAGACATCTGAGATGTGTCCTGGAGACTTGATCAGACTGTGTTCATCATGAACATCATCCACCAAGATCAGTCGCTAAGATACCTGTAGCAAAATATGCGAAAACAAAACTATTGCTAGACATTTTAAAATAAAAGAAGGCTATCCATAGAATAAACTGTTGTACTGGTTTTAGTGGATGAAGGAATGGCAACAGCAACAAAAGTCTGCTGAACACATTACTCAACACATTTTTCTAAAGTGAGATATACATCAGAATACCTGTCAGTGCAGAAAATGAAGCACACTTTCTCAATTCCATCTCCTGACTAGATAACTGCCCCATCTCCCCAAACAATGAATTTTGTTGACATTTGATTTTGTATGTTTGCCTTCCAGCATGATGCAAGAAAATAATGAGTAAATTTTTGGTGCTGGGGAAGTTGACCCTGAAAGACTGTCAGACAGTAAAGGGGGAGAAAGAGAAAGGCGGAACTCTGCTCTACTCAAAAAGGAGCTCATCTTATAACCTTTAGACTGATAAAACACAGTTTTTCTATCATTTTCCAATTACCAAACAGCTCACCATGGTCTTCTATGAAGAGTTATGGGAAGAAATATTACTAGCATCACATCAGGCGACCAGAAGGTCAGCAGTCAGTGTGACATACATCCTGGGTTATCTTTCATTCTCTACCTAACACAGAACTTCTATTCCTAAGAGTAAATTCATTTCAAGAGAAAAGGTCAAGAGTAAAATTTGAATAGCCATTAGATCATTCAGACCACAGGAAGTCTAAGAGGGAAATGTATAAAATCCATAATTTTCATAAGTAACATAGTTATATATGACTTTGCAAATGTCAGGTAACACTATAAACCTCTTGTGTTGAAGAGAGAGAGGCTAATCCATGTAGCTAATCACTAAGCAAGGGATACTAGTGATCCATGTCCAAGACCCAGAGGGATGAGCTGATGAGAGGTCACTTGAAACAATCAGTTGAGGGGTAAGGTAATGATTCCTTCACTACCTGACCGCTTCACCAACCAGATCCTGCAAAGAGATGATACATTTATGTATTAGACAGTCTTCTGATTTATTCTCCTAAAGCTTAAATAATCTAAGAATAGTTCATAAAAAAAGGGAACCTAACAGCAACTTTCCAATGATAAACAAACATAAATAGTTACAGGATGTATTTACAGAAAAATCATAATACATCACACAATTATGGAAAAATTATGATTCACCTGAACTGAGTACATGAATAGAAGATGAGGGCAATAAATTTAACTTTGTGGTTCTTTTAAATACTCAGCTACAATGGTAAAATAATTAATCATGCACTCAGGAAGTTGACTTCAATATTTTAAAACTAGTACTTAATTCAGTGTCACACAAGATAACTAAAAGAGACAGAGTGATGGAAGAGGGAATTCCCTACTCTCTTACTAGCTTTACTTCCACAGCAAGACACAGTATGGCATCTTATCTTGACCACCCACTTTAATTCTAAGTAGATATACAGCATAAATTTAAAGTGCCTCAACATACAAGCTGACTGTGGTAAGAAAACTGAGCATTTCATATCTTACACTTATCTACAAGCATTTGGGTTAAATTCATATATGACTAATAAGCTAATAATCTATGCATCACTGTTAAATCTAAAGAGCATTGCAGTGGAATGAGAAAATATCTATGACATACATCATTCCCATGTGTTTAACAATGTCATTGTAATCCAGTTTAATCAAGTTGGGTGAAATGTAGATTCAAAGGAAATTTGTGGTTTACATTAATTTTCACTTACATAAGAACATAAGAAATAAGGGAAGCTGCAAGAAGCGACCAGGCTTACACGTGGCAGTCCCTGTATGAAACACACCTACCTATTTCCATCTGCTATCCCCATCCATAAACTTGTCTAATCTTCTCTTAAAGCTCTCTAGTGTCCTAGCACTAACTACATGATTACTGAGTCCGTTCCACTCATCTACCACTCTATTTGAGAACAAATTTTTTCCTATCTCCTTCCTAAACCTAAATTTTTCAAGCTTGAACCCGTTATTTCTTGTTCTACCCTGGTTGCTGATCCTAAGAATTTTGCTTACATCTCCCTTGTTATAACCCTTATACCACTTAAAGACTTCTATCAGGTCCCCTCTTAACCTACGTCTCTCTAAAGAATGTAAATTTAACAGCTTCAACCTCGCCTCGTAAGGGATACTCCTCATCCCCTGTATCCTTTTAGTCATTCTCCTCTGTACTGATTCTAATAGACCTATATCTTTCCTGTAATGTGGGGACCAGAACTGCACCGCGTAGTCTAGATGAGGTCTGACCAGCGCCAAGTATAACTTTAATATTACTCCCGGCCTTCTACTTTTAACACTCCTAAAAATGAATCCTAGTACCCTATTTGCCTTGTTTCTGGCTTCTATGCATTGTTTCCCTAGACGGAGTTCAGAGCTAACTATAACTCCTAAATCTTTATTAAATGTTCACCTCTACATCCTTGCAAGAAGCAACAATAAAGTAAAGGAAATTATCAAAGGCCATCAACCTACCCAATTCCAGTGCCGATGAGGAGGGAGAGCACATTGGTGATAAGGAGAGTGTAGAGGACATCCCTGGAGAAGAGGGAGGAGTTGCCCACCATGACACGGCGGATGCTTGCCCCACGGCTCACTCCCTTACGAGGATGACTGAACCGCCATTCCCTGTGGATGTTACCAGACGCACATTGAAGACTATTTAAGAAGTACTTGCACTAAACTTAATATACTGGTTAATTGATGAAAAAAATTTTCATGTAGGTAATTTGAATTTAGTTACTTTGTGTTCAGATTATTTTGTGTTCTGACAAAAGCTGATGTCACTTGTCTAATATACCATATTTTACATAAATTATAACCTCAAAATAGTAACTTGTGGTGATACAAAATGACTGAAGCCAATTAATTATCACTGAAAACATACAATAGTACACAAACACAACCTATGTCTACCTATAATACCATGAGAGCTCCATCTGTCTGGCCATCTGCCAGTCTGTCTGACATTAGTTACACAACAATCAGATAATTTTTGTGAATAAAATCAACAACATTCAATATGGAACAGTTGAGAATCTGTGCTTAAATATTAAAGTTCTCAAAATTTACACATCAGCATAAAAAAAAAATGTACTGTTAAGTAGCTGTGTGGCAGGCAAGGAGATGCTGAGCTCATGCCTGTGGAGTGGAGTGAAGTATAACAGACTATGTAGTAGCTTGTGAACTGGAGCTTAGTTGCCTACTATCCAAGGCTTGTGAAGTGCACCGCAACTCAGCATCAAGTCAGAGGAGATCTGTGCTGTCACTGTTGCTTTCTTCAAATGCAATTCATTCAGCACTGCTGTATACAAGTGATTTGTGTTTCATTATATTTGATGTCTGCACTTCTACTTGAGGCTTCTGTAAAGGATGACCATGGAAGGAGTACCTATGGATGCCTAGAACAACATACTCACCACATGCAGGAAGGAGTAAACAACACTAACATTTGCTCAAAGAAGTCAACTTACCCTTAATGACAAAGCTTATGTAGTCTCATGAATTTTGCAGTATTTAAGTAGTCTTATGAAAAAGACACTTCCTGGCATGGCATGCAGTGTAATTTCTTTCACTACACTCTCTCTATTCACCAAATCTCTACAGGTGTTAATACTACCTGTCATTGCAGGCAGCATACTTTCCTTCACTACACACCCTCTGTTCATCACACCCCCTGCATGTGCTAGTAAAGCCTTCATGTGATGGCAAGGACAAGTAACACCAGCACTCACTTGGGAGGAGTCTGGTCAGGTCGACTATCCCAGATCCAGTCTGTCTCTGTGTTCTTCTCTACCCGTATGAAGTCTCCCTCCTGCTGGGGGAAAAGAGGAACAGGTAAGCTTCCGAAAGGGAGACAAGAACTCTAACACTGGAAATCACTTCATCAATAAATGTTTACTAAATCTGTTTATTTTCACTGTTTGTCATGATGCAAATAAACATTGACAACTGATTAAAGGAAACTGCAGTGAAAATGAAAATCCAGATGATTATAGTCAATGAATGTCAATCTTGCATTGCAGTGCCACAGGCTACTGGCGAGTGCATTTTCCTTAAGGCCTCTCAGCAAACAAGCAAAAAAAAAAAGACTTTTGACATCTGAGGTGCATCTCTCCTCCTCATACATGCCCACAGCAACAATGACCTGTATCAATTACCAGTGTCAGCATTCACTGTGTCTTTGAAAAAGTTAATACAGCATATAAACACCTAAAAAAAAAAAAAGGAAATGCACAGCCAGTCCAGGGTCAAAGTACTGGTGGGGCAACTGCTGCACATAAAGAACATGAACTCCCAAAAGAAATAAATAGTCAGTCCAAATGACGACTGACTGATGCACATTCAGTGCAAGAATGCCCAAAAGAAGAAAATACTCAGCCGGCCCAGGGGGTGAGGACTGGTGGTGGGGCCACTGACGCACCTTGTTGTAGTAGTTGATGTACACGCCCCTCAGCATGGCTGCCTCCTCGGGGAAGGTGGCCATCTCCGTGTTGGGGCTGTTTGGTGGTGACTTTGGCCTGTGGGGGGAAGGCTGCTGTTACCTTTCCACATTTGCACAAGTCAAAGGGTGCCTATGCTGAGATATGACTTTGCGGGATAAATATAAAGGTTAGCTAACTTGTCATCATCATCATTTTAACATCCTTATTTTTCTTGTATGGTTGAATGGCTTGTGAGTCTCTCCCACTTTTTGTTGACATTAGAAGATCTCTCTCCAAATAGCTTTATTAGTTTGAAGTTAGAATTGCAGGCATTGCTAAATGATACCTTGCCACTATAATGTTTTTATATGTGGTGCAAAGAAAGTCTCCACAGATTCACACATTCATAACATACCACTGCATCTGAACTAAACATAGATGAACACATACATACTAAAAATAGGCACTGAAAGTCAAAGTGCATGTCAGAGAAAGTTATATAGAAAGATAGAAGCAAGGAGTAAGTGGCAATGAAACAGTAGTAACTCCACTAAAAAGATAAAAAAGTATTATATATATATATATATATATATATATATATATATATATATATATATATATATATATATATATATATATATATATATATATATCAGGGTGGTTCAACCATGGGCCTGTGGGCCACAAGTGGTCCGCCAGTTGATTGTCTGTGGGCTGCGACTGCTTGTACACATTATCTTGTACACAAAAAAACACAGATGTTTCTGTCCCTGTATTTGAAATAGTAATAGAAAGTAGGATTACAAGGATTTTATATATATATATATATATATATATATATATATATATATATATATATATATATATATATATATATATATATATATATATATATATATATATAATGGCCCTCCCTGTAACCATTTAGTGCTGAAGTGACCCAAGATGTCAAAGAAGTTGGACCACCCTGATATTTATGAATAAAATCATGTGAAAGCTATCAATCAAACAAGAAGCAAAGAAAACAGAAATGAAAAAAAACATAACACAATGAAAAAGAAAAGGAGGGAAAAGAAAAAAGAGGAAGCAATAAACATGTCTTGCCTCATTCCCACTATTTAGCCACACCCTGCATCCACCCCTCCTTGCCTGCCTCTCTCTCTCTCTCTCTCTCTCTCTCTCTCTCTCCCAAGTACTCACGAGTCATGTGGGGAGTCCCTTGGAGTGTCGCGGCGGGAGGAGGCGAGGGAGACACGCGCTGAAGACTGGTTGCTCTCCCTCTGGGCTTCCCGCAGCAGCCTCAGGTACTCCTCGCCATTACCAAAAGGCAGTGGCGTCACCCGGTCTGGACTGCCGGGCTGATTCGACAAGTCCACCCATGACTCTGAGGAACAAAGTGAGGTTGTTAGGATGGCAATAGGAAAGCAGTATAAGAAAAACAGTAATAAAAAGAACTGAAATAAAATTAGTACAAACATATAAAAGAACATGCATATATTGAAAATAAATTGGGATTTTCTACAATTATAACTATGTACCATTACAATAACAATTTGGTGATATTAAAGATATACCAACCAAAACATTCATATAGTATCTGTATTTCAAGGTCAAGTTCTAAAGTTTTTGAAAACTTAGAGAGTACAAATAAGGGCTAAAGAAAATACAAGTTAGTCCCTTGAAAAATGTCACAACACTCTTTGATACTAAAAATACTTTCAGTGCCTGGATGTACAGTAACAGTTTCAAGGGTAAGTATAATTGATAAAGAGTTACAGGATATCAATGGTTACCTATGTGCTCCTCCCCAGCATTCTCTGCCTCATTTTCACTCACCAGAGAGAGAGAGAGAGAGAGAGAGAGAGAGAGAGAGAGAGAGAGAGAGAGAGAGAGAGAGAGAGAGAGAGAGAGAGAGAGAGAGAGAGAGAGAGAGAGAGAGAGAGAGAGAGAGAGAGAGAGAGAGAGAGAGAGAGAGAGAGAGAGAGAGATTCACGAAGCTGGCAAAGAAATGACCTTAGCAAACTGGTTAATTTCTGGGAAGAAACAGAAACAAAGTGACTTAAAACGTTACTTGACACTATCAGAGGTCAGAGCTGCCTTGACCTTCACTATCTTCACTATTCCCATCACTACTACCATCAATGACACCTTGCAATGTCCTACACACTGGAAATATCACTATCTTCATTGTTTTTGCCACTCACTAAGAACCATCACCCCATTGTCCTCAAACTCTCAAAACATTACAATCATCATCATCATTAATGTCTTTTCATGTTAACAACACCACTAGCAATTTCTGTGTGTGTGTGTGTGTGTGTGTGTGTGTGTGTGTGTGTGTGTGTGTGTGTGTGTGTGTGTGTGTGTGTGTGTGTGTGTGTAAAAGTAAACTAGCCAAGCTCTATAGAAAATTGTAAAAAAATAAATAAATAACATAGAGAGAGAGAGAGAGAGAGAGAGAGAGAGAGAGAGAGAGAGAGAGAGAGAGAGAGAGAGAGAGAGAGAGAGAGAGAGAGAGAGAGAGAGAGAGAGAGAGAGAGAGAGAGCACCTGCTTAATTAATTCCCTTTATCCACTGTCTGCACCACAATCACCACCATCACCACTACAACCACCTGGCTCCATATTACCTAGCCTTATCTGTCTCTTAATATCACTTCCTTTAATAACCCTCCCAAAGACTAATAATAAGGGCCTTCTTCTATGGGATCTGTCAAGACTAATACCCTTCCTTGTAATGCTTTCCTTGGGACTAGTAAGAGAAGGTATCCTTTGTCCTACTGTCCTCCCTTCCCAATCTTCCCAGTAACAGCATCTTCCATCGCTTCCTTGGAGTTAATATGCACAAGGCAGTACCATGTATAGAGACAAAGAGGTTCATAACACCATATCCTGAGTTACATAAGGGTGTTGAGTGAAGTGCTGAAGGCCACAGTGAATAAAGGACTGTGTAGACGAGATGGCACGTGAGGAATGATGGACTGACTGGTGGTGGTGGTGGTGCAGTAGTAGTAGTAGTAGTAAGAGTAGTTTTTTTTTTTTGTAACAGGGGTTCTGGTCAAGGGCAATAAAAAGTCAGGAGAGAAAAAAAGGCCCGTTGAAAAAAGACCCATTAACAAATAAATAAGAATAACAGAAAAAAAACGTAAAAAAAAAAATAAATAAAAATTTGTAGTAGTAGAAACATCCCCAGAAATGTAATGACAGTACAAAGCAGACAATGGTGTGGCCTCGAGAACAAACAGACCACCAGCTGATGGTTTATTCAACACCCAAGCCTCATTACCACACCCACACACGCCATTCTTGCCGTCCCGCTCCCCCTCAACAGTGGTGGCGGGAACACGTGTCTGATGCAGTGCGATACTAGAGCTTCTGTCAAACAGTAGAAATATTTTGTGCTGTGTGATAGTGTGATAGTGTGTGTGTGTGTGTGTGTTATTGAGATTTTTACTATTGTTATCTATGTATTCATGTTCTTATTATTATTATTATTATTATTATTATTATTATTATTATCTCTGGCATAAGTTAGCGTGGAGAAATAAATATATAACTTTACTTTTTTTTCCATCGAGTTAAGTATAGGTAATTTCAAGTTATATTTGTATTTATTTGTTTCCTCACGTCACTAAACTCTCACCTTTCCATCCATCCTTTTGCACTGCTTCACACTAACTAGTTTCTTCTCATACGAATATCCCTTTTCTGTATGTCCACTCCCTCTAAATTCAACACACTTCCACCAGCACTCAATACACTCAATAACAGCCACGTAATACAACATCCAATATTTACCATTCAACATTAAAACCTTTTCCGAGCATTATTCACGTAATCTCCATCACCAGTAACATTTTTTTCCCCGTTTATATCGTTTAACACTGAAAGTTTTCCTAGTATAGCTTGTCCCACTGCCTCAACCAAAGCCATCTCTCCACCCTGGCATTTTTCTTTCCTTCGCACCCTGCCTGGCACACCTGACGTGCTCCTGAGCTTCCTCCCGTTCTCTCTCTATATAATCTCCCTATAAGATATATACACGAATTCCCCTTCCTTCCCCTATTTGTACACCGATTTTTATTTGCTCTCCTTTCCCTTTACCTCTGAATCGTATTTTTCCTCTCTCTATTACCGCTCTTTCCTTTCTTTGTCTCTTTATGCTATTTTTACTTTTATCGTGTCACTATGTCTCCTCGTTTTGTTTGTCTGCTCTTATGTACGTAAGGAAAAATAACAATTGGCGATATCATTATTATCACCGAGTCCTCTACTCCCTCACTGATAGTTATTGGTGGCTGGTGGTGGCGAGGTATGGTGACGTGACAAAGACGGCGGTGGTGGTGGTAGCGGTGGTGGTGACAGCGGCCTTAATGATAATGAACCTCAAGGCGATAAAAATGAACAGCGACGGTCTGATAACATGCGCTTGACTAGACAGAAATGTATATGATACCAAGAAAAAAAAATAAACGTAATCAAATCAAATATAAGAACTTGACTACCATATCGCATTAATGATTACGTGTTTACAAGGTGAGAAAAAAAAATGCAAAGGAACAACACGAGTGGGAGGAGACGTCACCTTTACTATTCTACATTTCTCATTTTAGATCAGACTGAGTAGCCAATGACAAACAGCGTCACGAGGATCAGAAAGGTATGCTACTGCTTGTTCTTTACTTGCGTTTCCTTCTTCTCTCTTCTCTCTATAAAACGCCAGAAATGACACGGGACATTTAAAAACATACCTTGTTGCTACGAGTAAGTACAGCTGCCACCCAACAAATATCTCCCTGGCCTTTGAAAACGATCCTAATGAGAGAACAATACATTTAAGAACACGTGAGGAAAAGAGGTAACGGCCAGATACTTCTCTTCGGCCTGAAACATTTTGAAGAATACAATATCGCTACTTCGCCCATTTGTACTTACATACACACAAGGACAGACAAGGACACAGAACCACGGCATGCGGAGGCGTCACTATCGCTCCACTCCTCACGCCCCGGAGTCACGCCAAGCCGGGTCAGGGAGGCTACCGCACCCAGGCAGAGATGGTGTCGGGCTACACGCGAGGCAGTGGCACAGGTAACGTTCATAACCTTCACGCAGGCTACGCTCAGAGGGTAGCGAGGTCACGGGGATCAGTGTCACAGTTACGAGTGCCGTAGAGTGAACTTACTTTTTTATTCTTTTTCTTTTATTTTCCTCTTCTTCCTTTACCAGCTTTCTTTCCCTGCTCTTCCTCCTTCAATTTGTTCTCAATTCCGAGACGTGATGGTTGCGTAATGGAGGGAGAAAGGAGAGACGGGAGAGGGAGAGGAGAGAGGGAAAAGTTACGAATGCTGTTGAAGTTGTGAACCACGTATGTTTTAAAACTTTTTTGCTTCTCTGTCCAAATATGACGCAACCATCTGACTACTAATGATAATGTGAAACTTGTTAATTAGAGTACACTTAGATGAATTTACCAAGCAAACTGGACCCTTTGGTGATTGGTGCCTTCAGTTTTTTTTTTCTTCTTTTATGCTTTTTTTCCTGCCCTTGTCCAGAGTCTGTGTTACGTACAAAAATAAATAAATAAATAAATAATAAAATCCCTAATAATAAGAGCCTCGAATCATCACATACATCTCTTTGCTCAGAGACGTGTGTGTCTCGAGATAATGCTCTTATACTCCAAACTTGCACCAGAGTCTTCCATTAAGCTGGAGAAGACGCCGTGGCTTTCAAAAGTGGTTTAAGGCTGGATTACGTGACCACCATCAGCCCACAGAGCAGTGGAGTCTGGTCATGGGGAAGACAATATGTACAGGAACACTTCAAAATAATACTCAAGACTTGCTCCAGACCATTCTATTACGCTCGAGAAAAGGTCACAAAATAAAAATAAAAGAAAAGAAAAGCTAGATCACACGAACACCGGGTCACAGAGAAGAAAAGTCAGGTTATATAAAAGACAGTAAGACAGAAACAAGTACTGAAACTTAAGACACTGAGGAACAACTGAATGCAAAGTGACTAGTACTGAAAATTAAATGTTAGGTCAAGCTAGTAAGGACCAGATAACAAGAATATTAGCAAGTAACAGGGAAGAAAAGTCAGGTAAAAACAGTACAGTAAAACAGAAGTGAATAGTACTGGTTAGATTAGTGACTAGTGTTGTAGATTAAGAGTTAGGTTAGGTTAGTAAGGACCAGATAACAAGAATATTAGCAAGTTACGGGAAGAAAAGTCAGGTTATACAGAGGACAGTAAAACAGGGGTGAATAGTAATGGTTAGATTAGTAAAGACTAGATAAACATACTGTCTTTCCTTCCACTATGCTGTCCTTTCTCTAATGTTAGTAATACGTAGAGTAATCATCAGACAGCCTAGCAAACACTTGGAAGTCTGCTGTTGCTTCTACTCTTTCGTAATCTTCCGTAATGCCAGCGGGTCACGGAAAAGACGTAGGGTAGGAACGTGACAAACAGTGAAGGTTAGGACTCATTGATTTGTAGTTCTAAGAGGCGATAAAGGTTAGGAACGAAACTTTATGTCCCCCTCCTCTCTCTGGTCGAATATTGTGACCTTGAAATATAAGGTCAAGCAAGGTTACAACATTGTGAGAGAGAGAGAGAGAGAGAGAGAGAGAGAGAGAGAGAGAGAGAGAGAGAGAGAGAGAGAGAGAGAGAGAGAGAGAGAGAGAGAGAGAGAGAGAGAGAGAGAGAGAGAGCATGTTTATAATTCACTCTTCCAAACACATACACACACACACACACACACAGGGCGTCACGCAGCCTCTCTCGTGACGCAGCTGCGCCTCGCCCTATCTATGAATCATTGCTGACACTAACGCTCTCAAGTCTCGACAAACCTGACGGCGACGAAGACCACCACCACCATCACCACCACCACCACCACCACCACCACCACCACTACTACTACTATTACTACTACTACTACTACTACTACTACTTACTACCACTATTATTACTCCTTACTACTACTACAACAATTACTATTACAACACTACTACTACTGCTACTGCTAATACTACTACTAATATTGTTCTTGCTACTATGTACTTCTACTACTATTGCTGCTGCTACTACTACTACTATTACTACCGCTGCTGATGATGATGATGCTAAAAATATTCCTCTTCATTTCCCAGCTAATAAAAATGGAGAAAGCTCTCTCTCTCTCTCTCTCTCTCTCTCTCTCTCTCTCTCTCTCTCTCTCTCTCTCTCTCTCTCAACAGCAATGCCCCTATCTGAGTGTCTAAAACCTCCCTCCCCCACCTTCCTGTCTTCCCTATACTCTATCACCTCTTTCCTTCTCCCTTTCTTCTTTCCTCTCTCACCTCCCTCCCTCCGGATATGCATACACATAGGAGGGGGGTCAACGCGCCCTTCACTTACTCCCTTCCTCCTCTCCCCCCTTCGTTCTTTATTGCTTCCGTCACGCCATACACAGGAGGAAAGAAGGAAGAGAAAGGAAGAAAGAAGGGAGTGAGAGAATGGAGGGATGTAGAGGTAAAGGAAATTAGGAAAGAAGAGATAGAGGAAGGAGAAGAAAGAAAAAGAAAGGAGCGAAGAAGAGAGTGATGGAAGAATGAATGAATAGGTGAGTGGAGGAAACAAAAGAGAGAAAAGAAAGAGGAAAATATAAGGATAGAAATACCAGATAAAATAGGAAACAGAGGAAAGAGAAATGAGGCAACAAGAGAAGAAGGAAAGCAAGAAAACAGGGGTGGGGGAGGGGGAATGGAAGGAAGGAGAGAAGGAAGAGGGATGGAATTAGTAAGGGCTGGACACAGAGTCTTTCATGTTACCTGCCGTCTTACCTGTCTTCTTACCTGGCTACCTGTACGAGTATCTCCTTCCTTGACTTAACCCTCTCCCTCCCATCCCCCTCTCATCACACCTACCACCTGTACCTCCATCCTTTATTTCTCTTCTCTCTCTCATCACAACCCTCTTACCTGTATCTCCTTCCCTCTACCTATATTTTTCTTCTCCCCTTCCTCGTCTCTCTCATCACACACCTCATCTATAACCTTCCTAACTTTCCTTCCTATTTCTTTTTTTTTAATAACTTCTAACCTACCGTGCCACAAGTCAACAATCTCGCACCTCTCCCAGCACACCTATAACCTTCATAACTCCTCTACTCTATCCCAGCACCAGGTAACACTCCACACACGAAGCAGAGGCCACTGACAAAGCTCCTCTGTTAGCTCCTCTCTACACCTTTACCTGGGGAGCAAATGAAAGCAAGACGGAGCAAGACGGAGCAAGACTACCCACTCAGATCTTCAATAGGCAAAGTGTTGGGTGGCGTCACCCTTGGTTCTGGGAGTCAAACTGAGGCGGCAAAACAAACTGGATACTGATGCTTGCTTGAAGAGGAGCACGAGAAGGAGGAGGAGGAGCGAGTGAAGTAGCTACAGAAGTGGTGGTCTTGTTTCATGAGAGAGAGAGAGAGAGAGAGAGAGAGAGAGAGAGAGAGAGAGAGAGAGAGAGAGAGAGAGAGAGAGAGAGAGAGAGAGAGAGAGAGAGAGAGAGAACTATCATGCAACTGGCACCAAAAACACGAAAGTCAATCAGTCAGTTAATAAGACACCGAGCCAGGAGGTCAGTCAACTGGACAAAATCAGTGAGACAGACAGTTAACATTTTAGTCAGTCAGTAACTAGTCAGTTAGATACGTCAGATAATTAGTTGCTCACTCAGCCAGTCTGCCAGCCATTCAGTTAGTCACTCAGTCAAGTCAACCACTCACTTAGATAGTCAGTCAGATAATAAGTAGCACATTTAGTTAGTTAGTTAGTTAGTCAGTCAGTCAGTCAGTCAGTCAGTCAGTCACTCACTCACTCAAATAAATTAATTAATAAATAAATAAATTAATTAATAAACAAAATAAACAAATAAATAAATAAATAAATAAATAAATAAATAAATAAACATAAATAAATAAATAGATTAGTCAGTCACTTCGCATCTCCTTGACCCGCGCACCACCACCACCACCACCACCACCACGTGGAAGCCGAGGCCACGGGCAGGCATTGGGACGCTAGTGACGTCACGCTCCATTGATTCAGCGCGCAGGGATGAAAGAGTGCAGCGGGAGGGTGAGAGAGAGAGAGAGAGAGAGAGAGAGAGAGAGAGAGAGAGAGAGAGAGAGAGAGAGAGAGAGAGAAGGTAAAGGTAGAGAAAGGGAGGAAGAGGAGGAGAGAAGGAGAGCTGGGGGTTCAGTGGCTAGATAGGTCTCTCTCTCTCTCTCTCTCTCTCTCTCTCTCTCTCTCTCTCTCTCTCTCTCTCTCTCTCTCTCTCTCTCTCTCTCTCTCTCTCTCTCTCTCTCTCTCTCTCTCTCTCTCTCTCTCTCTCTCTCTCTCTCTCTCTCTCTCTCTCACTCTCACTCTCTCTCCCTCTCTCTCAGCGTCAGCGCCAGAGGTAGTCTCCCTCGCTCGCTCTCCCAGCACAGCGCCTCATAATCGGCAGGGTTACGTTACCTACCTGCGCGCGGGGGGAGGTGGAGGCGGAGGGGGAGAGATGGGAGGAGATGGAGGAGGGGCAAAGGTTGGGAGGGGAGGGCAACTGGCGAAACAGAAGGTCGTTGAGGAGGAGGAGGAACACAAAGGAAGACCAGAGATTTGAGAGGAGGAAAGTGAGAGTAAGGAACTAGTAAAATGGGAGTAAATGAAGAGGAAAGAAAGGGAAGGGAGGAAGAGGCGGCGGAAGAATAGTCATAGGCAATAGTGAAGAACAAAATAACAGCATAGAAAGAGGGAGGTAAAAATATGAAAACTGGAAAGGAAAAGGAAGGGAGGTGGAGGAAGAGGAGGAGGGAACGGATAAGAAAGTAAGGAGGAAAGCTGAAGGAGAGTAAATAAAGGAGAAAGAAATAACAGTGAAAGAAGACTTGAAAGTAGGACAGGAGAAGGAGAAGGGGAAAGGGAAGGGGAAGAAAGTCTCTTTAATCACCTCCCCTTCAACTCCACAACCTCATTTCTCCCTCTTCCCTCCCCAAACACCAACAACACCCTCTCATTCCCTTTCCTCCCCATTTTTTCCTCCTTTCCTTGATCTCTCACCAACTAAACCCATTCTACCTCCAAAGCACACTTTCCTAACTCCCTTTCCTTCCCCATCTCCCTTTTTTTCTCCCTCTTTCCCTCCTTCCCCACAAAACAACCCCAGATTAATCCCAAAGCACACTTTTCTCTCCTTTCTCTCCCATCTATTTTTTTCTTCCCTCCCTCCTCCCTCGCAGTCTATCCCCACAACACCGTCCTCTTTTCTCCCCTTCCCTCTCTATATATTTTTTTCCTTCCTCCCCTCCTCCCTCACAACCCAACACAGTCCATCCTCACAACATCCCTCTCCTTTCCTCCCCTCCCTTCTCCATTTCTTTTTTTTTTCCTTCCTTCTCTCCTCGCAGCCTCTATTACCCTGTTTCGTGACAAACTGCGCAGGCGATGACAAATGTAAAATACCAAAACCAACAACAACAACAACAGCAACAAATATAACACCAGCAGCAGCAGCAACAACAAGAACAACAAAAACAAAAACAAAATGGACTCAACAAGGACAATAAGAGGGATGCAAGTAAAAAAAAGTGTGGGAATGAGAGAGAGAGAGAGAGAGAGAGAGAGAGAGAGAGAGAGAGAGAGAGAGAGAGAGAGAGAGAGAGAGAGAGAGAGAGAGAGAGAGAGATTTTTTATTTGTTTGTTTGATAATATTGCCGTTCTGAATTTTAATGAGTTGGTTGTTTGCATTTTCATCCTTTGTTGTTGTTGTTGTTGTTGTTGTTATTGTTGTTCCTATCTTTTTTTGTGTGTGTGACATGATTCTATTTATTTGTTGATTGGTTTATTTTATTAACCTATTCATCTACTTAATATTTGTGGCAATCTCTGTTCATCTACATTTATATCTACGTTGAATAATAGTGACAAAAAAAAATACAATAATAAGAAAAGAACAATAAACAACAAGAACAACACATTATTCTTTCTATGTTTCTTTCATTTCTATATGCCATTATCTCTCTCTCTCTCTCTCTCTCTCTCTCTCTCTCTCTCTCTCTCTCTCTCTCTCTCTCTCTCTCCAAACAAACCCTCACTTTAACTCCCCTCTCTGCACATTCCTCTCCATAAAACGCAATTTCCCAACCCATTCCACTCCCTCTCTCCACTCTCACCTCCCTACTCTCCCTCTTCCCTGTAACAATAATCTGTGACGCTGCTTCGTGCTACGCAGTTGGCCTCGCTTGACCTCGACCAGATCCTCATGACGTCAGCAGCCTCCGATGTCAGCCAGAGGAGGAGGAGGAGGAGGAGGAGGAGGGGATGAACTGCCTGAACTGAGTCAAGAGGAGAGGGCAGGGATACAGGGAAGGGGGAGGAAGGGGATAGTGACACATGGATGAA
>NC_087154.1:21402026-21409526 GCF_035594125.1 Scylla paramamosain
TTCTCATTCCTCTCCTCCTCCTCCTCCTTTCTCCGTAACACTGCCACGCTATTCCTCTTCTTCCTCTCTCCTTTCTGATTCACTTCCTTCCTTCCTCCTCTTTTTCTTTCCTCTCTCTCCCGTCTCCATGAAGTTTCCTATTTTCTTTCTTATATGTCTTGTTCGTATTTATTTCTATTTATTCTTCACCTAGTAGTAGTAGTAGTAGTAGTAGTAGTAGTAGTAGTAGTATATACTCTTGTACTGGTGAGAAAAAATAAATATTCGAACCGAAGGAAGCGGATACATACGTACGTCGAAATGAGAGAGAGAGAGAGAGAGAGAGAGAGAGAGAGAGAGAGAGAGAGAGAGAGAGAGAGAGAGAGAGAGAGAGAGAGAGAGAGAGAGAGAGAGAGAGAGATGATGTTTATATTGCTGCAGTTTGGAATCTTATAGGCTTTTTGTACGTAATAATAAATAACAAATTACCTTGCTGTGGTCAATAAACTATCTATCTGCTGTGTGTGTGTGTGTGTGTGTGTGTGTGTGTGTGTGTGTGTGTGTGTGTGTGTGTGTGTGTGCGCCCTGAAAACGAAGAATGATAATTAAGAAAGAAGAAAATCAGGAACAAATACTATTAATCAAGAGAAGATGGTGCTGATTACGAAGAAAGGAAATAAAAGAGAACAGAGGATAATTAAGGAACCCTGGAGAGAGAGAGAGAGAGAGAGAGAGAGAGAGAGAGAGAGAGAGAGAGAGAGAGAGAGAGAGAGAGAGAGAGAGAGAGAGAGAGAGAGAGAGAGAATTGGCCCGCATGGAAGAGGAAGAATGGGATAAACAGACACAACAGGAAGGCAGGTGTGTTGTGTGGCAGGTGTGTGGCAGGTGTGTGGATGACTGTAGATGGCTGTGGATGATATGCAGATGGAATATGGATGAGGTATGGATGGTATGTGGATGATGTGTGGATGGTTGTGACAGGTGTGGGTCGTGTATGACAGATGTGTGGACGGCTGTAGATGTTTGTGGATGTGGATGGAGTACAGACAGTAAGTGGAGGCTATTTCTGAAGTAAGGCGAGTGGATGTTTCTGAATGGTGGATGGAAGGTGTGTGGATGGTTGAGGATGGATGGAAAGAGGCAGCACAGGTGAGGGAGGAGGCTGTTTCTGTTATGTAAGGTGAACACGTGACGCTTCCTCCTCCTCCCCGTCCCTCCTCTCCCCCTCCTTCTGTCCTGTCTACCTCCCTTTTTGCCTCTCTCTTGTTTCTCGCTCCCCTAAGACATATAATAATGGTAAGTGAGGTTCTCTCTCTCTCTCTCTCTCTCTCTCTCTCTCTCTCTCTCTCTCTCTCTCTCTCTCTCTCTCTCTCTCTCCTCCCTTCTTTCCCTATTTAACTTTTTTTTTCTTTCCATCATCTATTGTTTTTTTTTTATTTTATTTTATTTTCTATGTTCTGTTCGAAGCATCCTTTCGCTTATCTTTCTTCTTTCTTCTTTTCTTTTTTTTAATAATTTACGTATCCCTACCTTTTCTTCTTTCCTTTTCTTCTATTTCCCTGCTTTCCTCCAGTATTTACTTTGTTTTATCTCTGCCATTTCTCCGTCCCCTCTTATCTCTATCAGCTGTCTTATATTTCCTTATCTAATCTTATATTTCCTTAATTTCTCCTTTTCCTCCTATCCTCTGTTTCTCACCATGCATGCTCTACTTTCCTTATCTCCTTTCGCCCTTTCTCTCTTTCCACCTTTTTTTTTCATTTCTTTCCTCATTCTCTGCTCCTGTTATTCTTTCCAAATTTTCTTCCTTATTTGTTTCCTTTGCACCCGGCTTTATTTTCTCATCCCTGCCTCCCTCCTTCCTTCCTCTCCTTTACACCCACCATTATTTCCTCATCTCTCCCTCTCTCCTTCCTTCCTTCCTTCCCTTCCTCCTTTCCTTCTTGGAGACGAAATTCTTCCACGTTTTATGATGTTTTATTTCCGGCTTTGCTTTTTTTTTTTGGTCTTTTCTTTATTCCTTTCATCTTGTTCTTTGGCTTACTATTATTATTATTTTTTGGGGGGATATGCTGTCATGTCCTTCCTCTCATATTCTTCAATCACTTTTCTTTTTTTTTTTTACTTTTTTTGCTCTCTCTCTCTCTCTCTCTCTCTCTCTCTCTCTCTCTCTCTCTCTCTCTCTCTCTCTCTCTCTCTCTCTCTCTCTCTCCCCCACAGGCCGCGTGTGGTCCCGGAAGCCCCTCGACACCACGGCTTCGCGAATAGAATACAACAAAGAGGATTAAAGGAAGGCGCAGAAAGGCGCAGGCGACACGAGACTGGCAAAGATGATGGTGGTGGTGGTGGTGGTGGTGGTAGTGCGTCTATTTCCTTTAATTGTCCCTATGACGACTGTCACAAATATTAGTTACTACTACTACTACTACTGATAATAATAATAATAATAATAATAATAATAATAATAATAATAATAATAATATAATAATAATAATATAACTACTACAATAGCAATAACATCCTCCTTCTCTACCTCCTACAACAACATCAACTACTACTACGGTATTCTGCTACTAAAGAACACAAAAATACAAGGAAAAAAAAAAAAAACAACAACTGGTGAATGACAGCATATTTTTTTTTTTGGTTTCATCTATACCTGTGTGTGTGTGTGTGTGTGTGTGTGTGTGTGTGTGTAAGGAAACCTGATGTTCAAACATACACACACACACACACACACACAGTCTTCTGAGTCACGTTCGCACCCTGAGCGGAGCATGAGCCAAGTGTGTGATGAATATGCCACGTCACGCTTTGGGAGTTGTAGAAAGATATACATAGACAGATTGACGGACATAGACAGATTGACACTGACGGACGGACAGACAGACAGACAGACAGACGTGAGTGATGGCAGCTCTCAAAAGTCCAAAGGGAATGTGAACTAATAACAGTGATGTCCTTGTACTATTGCTGATGCTGCTGCTGCTATTTACTGCTGAAGAAGGCAACAGTAACAGAATTACATAACGATCATATAATAATAGTAGTAGTAGTAGTAGTAGTAGTAAAAGTAGTAGTGGTAGTGGTGGTAGTAGTAGTAGTAGTAGCAGTAGTAGTAGTAATAGTGGTGGTGGTGGTGATGGTAGTAGTAGTGGTGATGGTGGTGGTGACAGTAGTAGTAGTAGTAGTAGTAGTAGTGGTGATAGCAGTAATATACGAATAAGCAGCAGCAACAAAGCAACATAAAAAAAAATACGAAGGATAATAATAATAATAATAATAATAATAATAATAATAATAATAATAATAATAATAATAATAACAACAAACAATAAAGAAATAGACAAATACGAAATCCCCCAGAACACCTTAATCTCTCTCTCCCTCGCACACTCATACGTACCCAACACTTGCATATGCCGTGTCCGTGTCCGTGTGTTATGTCCCATCAACACAAGGAGTGGAGGGAGGAAGAAAGATCAGTGGCGGGAGTGGGGTGGAGGGAGGGGAGAAGCACACTTACCATCAACACCACGGACCATATTCTGAAACACTTTTGCACCTCGACTAGTTTCAAAAGGTTCTAATTTAAGTAACACGGGTTTTTAAGGTTGTTTTTATGGTTCTAGTGACAGATTAACAAAATTTCTACATTACTAACAGAAGAACAGGGCCAATAATCTCTGTGGCCTTTGCAAATAGACATGGGGCCAAGAGAGGCAGAGGGTATGTGTAGGGGAGGGGAGAAATAAGGGTAGACAATTTTATCATTACCATCATTATCTCTAACAGGAAGGCAGAGGGAGAGGGATGGGTGAGGTGAGAGAAGTGTGGTAAAGACACGTGCGTGTTCAGGTGTGAATAAATAAATTGTTTATTAATAATTCATGCACAAGTGGAGAGTTTGATTTGCTGTTTATTATCCAGTGTATCCGTGGTGTGTACTTGGTAAGTGTTCGTGGAATGCATCCAGGACGTGTTATGTAATGAATGGGTAATGGAGATGGAAAGGCCACTGTAATGAAATGAATGGATATTGATGGGTTGACTCATACAAGACTGATGAGTACACAGGAATCCACTGCCCGACTGACCAAATAATCCTGATGCGACTGATTGACTGAGTAGCACACAAAATTTCCCCTTTCTAACTGACTCTCATCCTAACGAAACGAATTTTCCTTTTCTAACTGACTCACAGATTGACTGAGGGCCTGACTGACAAACAAAGCGAATTTTCTGACTGACTGACTGCTTGACGGACTAACGAACTTTATTTTATCACTTCTAACTGACAGGTTCACAGACTAGCAACACAATAATTGAACAATCCTACGCCTTTTCTCACTGACCGAACGATCTCTCCTTTCTGAGTGAAAGACCGATTGCAGGAAGGAAGAAAGAAAATGCTGAAGAAATCCCTTTGAAGTTGCAACATCACACTAATATTATGACGCCAAACCCACTCGACACACATACACACACAGGCTGAGCAAGACCACAGGCGCCACCATAAGCTTCAGTCAGGAAGGGAATCTATTAGTCTGTGTGTGTGTGTGTGTGTGTGTGTGTGTGTGTGTGTGTGTGTGTGTGTGTGTGTGTGTGTAATGCCGCACAAGTGTTTATGCGATGCAGGGATATGTGTCGAAAGTCCGAGGAGGAGAAGATGGAGAAGAAGAAGAAGAAGAAGAAGAAGAAGAAGAAGAAGAAGAAGAAGAAGAAGAAGAAGAAGAAGAAGAAGAAGAAGAAGAAGAAGAAGAAGAAGAAGAAAAAGAAGAAGAAGAAGAAGACCAGGAGGATGAGGAAGAGGAATAAGAAACAAACGTAGACGAAAAAGAAAAATATAATAATGACTGCGAAAAACAGAAAAAAATATCGACAGAGAGAAGATAGAGACGGAGAAAAGGAGGTGGAGAGAGAGAGAGAGAGAGAGAGAGAGAGAGAGAGAGAGAGAGAGAGAGAGAGAGAGAGAGAGAGAGAGAGAGAGAGAGAGAGAACATAATCTACGGGAGCTGCGTCAAAGCCAAAGGAGGGAAGGGCTTTGGGTCTATAGGGAGTCTGAAATTCCTCCTCCTCCTCCTCCCCCTTCGTATCTCCTTCCCTCCTCCCATGATATTTTCTTCCTCCTTGATGTTCCTTCACGAATTCTCCTCCTCTCATTATTTATTCTCCTCCTCTTATACCTTCTCCCTCTACATCTCTTCCGCTTTTCTCTTCTCCTCCTTCCTCCTCAGAAATACTTTGACATCTAAGCTCCCACCCCCCTCTCTATATCTCTGTCTCTTGGCTAAGGTACGAGAGAGAGAGAGAGAGAGAGAGAGAGAGAGAGAGAGAGAGAGAGAGAGAGAGAGAGAGAGAGAGAGAGAGAGAGAGAGAGAGAGAGAAAATTATATACACAAAAAAGGTAGACACAAGGAATTCTTTGCATTTTTTCTTCGAATATGTAAATAAACAAACTAACAAATATGCAAACATTCCATGAAATACATATAAAATACCGTGACATGATGACGATGATGCCAAAAAAAATGTATATTAAAAAGATTACGATGACTGTCCGTAACCAGATTATGAATGATGAATCTAACAGGATAATGTGTGAATAAGCAAGGGGGGAGGTATGGAAGGGTGAGTAATAATGAGTGACTGAATGAATGTAAGAATAAAAAAAGTACAGTACTTTTGAAATTCTTTAGCTTTACATTAAGAATAATTCAGGTCGGGTAAGACAGACAATACACGTGTGAGAGAGAGAGAGAGAGAGAGAGAGAGAGAGAGAGAGAGAGAGAGAGAGAGAGAGAGAGAGAGAGAGAGAGAGAGAGAGAGAGAGAGAGAGACTGGGTTGTGGGTGGGTGGGTAACATCAGCGGGTGGCAAGCAATATGTGGAGCGGTGTGGGCGTGAAGCAACAGAAGGGCATAAGAGTGGGTGTTACGCGGACGCGGCAGCAGCGGCGGCAAGCTGTAGGGAGAGGGAGGGAGAGTAGAGAGGGAGTGAGAGACGTAACAAGAAAGGAGGAGAGGGAGGAAGGAGGGACAGGCGACGGAGGGGAGGGGAGGAGAGGCGAGGAAAGGGGAGGGAGGTAGGAGGGACGAGGAAGGAGTGTCTGGGAAGACGAGGAGGATGGCCTTGAGTAGCACCGTTGCTCACCACCACCACCACCACCACCACCACCACCACCACCACCACCACCACCTGCTCCTGACAGTCTCCCCTCCTCTTACCAATACCCTAAGTTGCTCATTTTAGAACTTGTCTTCTGATTATTGACCATACTCATCTCCTCCTCCTCCTGCTTTGTTTACTCATCTTCCTGTCTTCCATTCATTTTTGGATTTATCCTGGCAACAGATCGAAGTACATATTTTTTCCCTTCTCTTCTTCCCCATTACGTGTTCTCATCAACTTCTCCTTGTCCAATTACTCCTTCAGTTAACAAAATAAGAGGAGGAGGAGGAGGAGGAGGAGGAGGAGGTGCTCATTCCCATCAAAGATGAAAACAATGGTTGTTGTGCTGTACACGTAAGACTGCAGCGTCAACAACTAGAGAAGATACTGGACTCAACCAATTCTGCACAACCTTCAAACGAAATGATAACGTTAATATGTAACTGACAAATCATGAAAATTCTTCAGCTTTGTATGAATGAGCATTGCGCCTTTTGATGTCACTGGAGCGTCTGGAAGTTTAGGCAGCCTGGCCAATGTGAACACAAACACGAGAGGCAGCACACCACCAGTGAAGCTGTTAAACAAAAATGAGAAGGTATGCACTTTTATGTTGGTTTATTTTCATAAAATTTAGTAATAGTACAATTGCAGATAGGACAATATTACTGCTAAGTTTTCACAATACCTTAGCTTTCATTTCACTCTTCCCCCCTCTGAATCAGGTTCCAAGTTGCTTTTACAAACTAATTCTGATTGTTTAGAAACTCGTTGGAGTTTCACGGTTTGGTTCGGGTTGTTAATGCTGTTAGGAGTTTGATTCTGTATAGCACTGTGAATCACTTGCATGATTTCCATGCGAACACCAAAACGCAAGTGTTCCGGAATTTTTTTCATTGGAGTCACAAGTGATAACAAAAACAATCGATCCTCATCCTCCTCCTTACTCTCTTTTCGTTCGTCTCGGGATTGCTTGCCGTCCTGCAGCACATTCAAAAGGCACTCAACTTCGGGAATGATGCCATCTGCTCTCTTCCTCTTCCCTCTTCCCATCTCTGCATGTTGCGGAGCAGAACTCGTTGGGGTCTGTTCACCGTCAGACGGCCTGTCATGCCTCTCATCTGTAGTGCTGGAAGGATCTTTCCCTTTGATGACACCGTGCAGAAAGGACAAGTGATTGTAAAACACGTACTGAGTTTTTCTCGAAGCAGTTGATCCACTTTTTATTTTTAACAATCTTTGACGCTCTCTGACGTAGCAGTCCCTCAAACTTTTCCACTTACGCTGCAAATGTTTGCCTGAAACAAAGGAAGCACCTTTATTTAGGACACCGAGAGAGAGAGAGAGAGAG
>NC_087154.1:21417026-21422026 GCF_035594125.1 Scylla paramamosain
CCTCTTACTCTTTCCCCTTCCCCACGACCCATTACCTTCCCCTGACCCCTCACTTGTCCCATTTAAACATCCATAACCCATTTATGCCTCCTTAACCTCCTCCTCCTTCAGTTATCCTTCTCCATCTTCATGTTAGTTTAGTCTCTGTAAATAATTGTTGTTTATTGACGAGGATGACAGGTGGAAATACGTAAACCTGTTTGATCTGATGGGTTCTTGCAGTTTCCCTTGTAGTATTACATTATTATATGGTTTACGAAGTGTCAACACGTCTGCTGCTGTTTGTTCTTTCTTTGTGTTCTGTTCCCTTTCAACCCATCTACAACTTCCTACAAACCTCATGCATAACTTACTAACCCATGTTCACCTCCAGACCAACTCTTAACCCAACTCATCTCCTCTTTACTTTCCTCCTGACCGTCTTTCACACACACCTACGTCGTAAACCTTCACCTGACCCCCTTACATAGTCTCTTGCTGCACCCCCACCCCCTCTCTCTCTCTCTATCTCTCTCTCTCAGCCTCACCAAGAAGTCACCAGGCCGACAACCTCCACTGTATCTTCTTGCCGTCTGATGCATCTAATATTATCGTACGGCGCCAACCTAACCTACCTCACAAAAATGACAGTGGCGAGGTGTGTACGCTGTGAGTTGTCATGGTAGTGGTGGTGGTTGTTGTGGTGAGGGAGGTGGTGAGTGGTCACTGGAGGTTAAAGGAATGTAATTGAATAAAATGTGAACCCGAAATATGATGTGTATGTTGAAAGGTGTGAAGAATTAAAGGAGGAGGAGGGAAGATGTGAGGAGAGGAGAGGGAGGAGGAGAGGAGGTGAGGAGGGAATGAATAAAAGGAATGCTTGCTTGGTTTCTTGGCTTTGTCTCACCTGCACACACACACACACACACACACACACACAAAGACTGGCAGTATATTTTGACTTTTATGTATCATCATGAGGGTGCAGTATTAGAATGTTGAGGTAGTCTCTCTCTCTCTCTCTCTCTCTCTCTCTCTCTCTCTCTCTCTCTCTCTCTCTCTCTCTCTCTCTCTCTCTCTCTCTCTCTCTAAGTGGTCCACCATGAAAATTGTGGAAGATAACGAGGACAAAAATACTTCACCATCCACGATAGCCGGGACACACACACACACACACACACACACACACACACACACAAACATACACACAGCGCGTCATTAAGTAAACAAACACTGACACAAATTCGGTTAACGTAAACTTAGTATAAAGGTATGAACACCACATCATAACTTTACGCACTTAACGAGAGAAAAAAAAAATACAGAAAAAAATAAATAAACAAATCATAAAATTAATATAAATTACATACTAGTGTAGGAGGTTAATCATTTCTCTCTCTCTCTCTCTCTCTCTCTCTCTCTCTCTCTCTCTCTCTCTCTCTCTCTCTCTCTCTCTCTCGTGGTGGTGGTATGTGACCTTGCGCCGCCTCGCCTCACCTTGTCAACACACGCACACAAAACACCCGCGCCACACCACACGCTAAATTGGGTTAGACTCAGCCCGAGTGAACTGACCGACATCTGACAAGCCAAGTGGTGCTTTGGTATATTGTTAGTTCTCTCTCTCTCTCTCTGTTCATAAGGCGAAATAAAACGAGACATTTATGACAGGGGACCAAAGAAAATGAGACAGATCACTCCTTCCCTGCGTCTTGGAGCGTGGCAGAGTTTTACATGAGTTTACAAGTTGTGACAAGCACTTTAATTCCCAGCACCTCTTTGTCTTGCCATCAGTGTTACCTTGGCCTCTCGGTGCGTGGCGACAGGTAGACGTGATGACGGTAACACAGGTAACGCACTTTTAAGGGGAGGGAAAGTGATGTGATGTGTTTGTGGTGATGTGGTGTTAGGACCAAGTGGGATCGTTAAGTGGAGGAAATGCGATATGAATGTGATGTGTGTGGCGACGCAGTGGCCTTGTAATCATGTATGTTGATGTGATGATAATGTGTTTCGTGGTGAAGAGATGATATTGCTTGCTTTGTGAGGAGTTTTTTTTTTTTTGTTGCAGTGTTGTGTGGTGGTGATGTGGCGTCACTATGTTGCGTACGTATATGGTGACTATGTGTTACTATGAGGCAACAAGACGCAGGTGATGTGATGATGTGTCCCTGTCTTTCTTTATTATGTGGTGAAGGGGATGTGGTGTTGTTATGTGAAGATGTTCCGTTGCACTAAGTGGTGGTGGTGGTGGTGGTGGCGCCTGTTGAGTCACTTGTCTGTGAGTGGATGTGGCGAGGCGTGAATTAATGTTTGCTTGTCTTGAACGTCTCCTTTATCAACAATTCTTGCTTTCGTTCTATGTATGTTTCCCTTTGTCTCTTTTTTTTTTTTTTATGCGTGTGTCATTTTGAAGTCCATTATGTTCTGTTCTGTATCGTGGTGTTGTTTGTAAGAAGTGAGTGTATTCTTCCATCACTTAGTTTCATTTCACTCCTTTTTTTTCACTAACTACGGTATTCTTTACTGTTTTATATATTTTACTTGATACTTATGTAATTTCTTTAATTCATTACTTAGTGAGAATCGTTGGTCAATGAAAATAAATAAATAAATTAACCACCTTATTTTTTTCTTACTTTTATGTTTTCTTCATTAACATGTGTCACTTCTCTAATAGATCACTTTTTTAAACCATTCGCCTATAAAAAAATATAATAAATAAATAAATAAATAAATAAATAAATAAAAACTGCACTTTTCTCCAATGTTCAGACGCAGCAACGTGGAACAAATGGTGACTGAAATACAACCATCATTCGTAATTTTCTTTTTTCCACTCACATTTTTTTTTTTTTTGGCAAGGATGAAAACACCGAGTCTCTCAAGCGTCTCGTCTTTCTCAGCGACTTGGCACAAACACTCCAGTCTGGCGATTTAATGCTGCCCGGGTTAGGTTTGAATCTGTATTGTTTCTCTCTCTCTCTCTCTCTCTCTCTCTCTCTCTCTCTCTCTCTCTCTCTCTCTCTCTCTCTCTCTCTCTCTCTCTCTTGTGTGCCTGTGTTTATCTTCATGAAATATTCCCACACTGTTAATATTTGTTATGTTGGTACGTTTTATTTATTTCTTTCGCTATTTCTTCTTATACTCGAACCTGTTGGGCAAGAAAGTTTTTGTTTTTCCTTTTTATTCCTTCCTTCTTTCTGTTTTCTTGCCTTCACCTTTTTTTTCTTTTTTACTTTTTTAATCATTGGCTTTTTTTTTTTATCGCGGATTTACAACAACGATGGAACATGAAATAACAATAACAGCGAGAGAGAGAGAGAGAGAGAGAGAGAGAGAGAGAGAGAGAGAGAGAGAGAGAGAGAGAGAGAGAGAGAGAGAGAGAGAGGCCAGAGCTGCAACACAGACATGGGAACAAAGCTACAACAATTAATCACAAGTGGCAAGAAGAGTTGACTGTTTGGTTTCTGTTATTATCGCACGGTCTTCAATAACATTCAACACACTATATAAGCAACTGAACCTCCCTACTACTATTCAAACTTCCTATTAGCATTTGAATCTCTTAGCACATAATATCTGAATTAGTATCAGTATTAAAATAATCTTAGCATTCAAACCTCTTTATAAGCAACTCCCTAATGGTATTCAAACTTCCTATTAACATTTGAATCTCTTAGGGCTTAGTATCTGAATCTACGTATTAGTGTTACAATGTTCTTATTAGCACTCAATCCCCTTTATAAGTATCTGAAACTCTTTACTGCTATTCAAACTCTTTAATTAGTATCTGAATCCTCCAGTTTGTATCTAAGTATGAGTATTGTGTAAAATTCTCTTATTAGCATTCAAACGTCCTTATTACGATATGAACCCCTCTATTTGTATCAGATTCTATTCGCAAGCATTATAATCTTCTTACTAGCAATTAGATCCCTTTGTTAATGCTGGAATCCACTTACAGTATTAAAATCTCTTATTATCTCTCCATCGGGACTTAAATTTGCATTCCTAGTGCTTGGTAATCCTTCTGTCTT
Source organism: Scylla paramamosain (assembly GCF_035594125.1). NCBI lineage: Eukaryota > Metazoa > Arthropoda > Malacostraca > Decapoda > Portunidae > Scylla > Scylla paramamosain. Next base: position 21,421,046 of record NC_087154.1, read on the forward strand.
CTAAATCTCTTTGCCAGTATCGGAATCCACTTATTAGTATCTGAGTGTCCTTGTCATCTCTCCCTCAGGACTTAGTATGTGTGTTTCTATTGTTTGTTAAGCCTTCTGTCTTCTATATATGGACAGGCGGGAGGCAGGCATAACATTTAACGGGTTCTTGTTGGAGTTACACGTAATAGGTGGCACTTGTTCTGGCTGCAATTACTAAGTCACAGAAAAAAGTGAGGCTAAGTTATAATTCCCCTGTGAGAGAGAGAGAGAGAGAGAGAGAGAGAGAGAGAGAGAGAGAGAGAGAGAGAGAGAGAGAGAGAGAGAGAGAGAGAGAGAGAGAGAGAGAGAGAGAGGATATTGCGTTCTTTTGTGGCGAACTTGAAACGTTTTTACTGCACTCTGAAGGACACACACATACACATACACACACATACACACACACAAATACACACATTACAGGTGAACATACTGAGTCTCTACACCTTAATTGGACACCCGCAGTGATAATTAGCTACACCTGAGGAATTTAATTGCAGCCCGTGAGCTCGTTTAAGTGTTCGCTGCACCCTTAATCTTTCTCTCTCTCTCTCTCTCTCTCTCTCTCTCTCTCTCTCTCTCTCTCTCTCTCTCTCTTTCTGTGTTACATAAAACATACTAGGAAATCGTAACAAATACTCCATCGAAGATATGTGTGTGTGTGTATACGCGGTTGTTGACGTTCGTGAGGAGGAACACGTATTGCGACAAGAGAGGAGAAGGGGGAAGGGGGAAGGGGGAAGGGGGAGAGGGAGAGGGACGGGGAGGAGGAGGAGGAGGAGGAGGAGGAGGAGGAGGAGGAGGAGGAGGAGGAGGAGGAGGAGGAGGATGAGAGACGAATAAGGTATTGAAGGAGAGAGAAGACCTTTGCTTAGCACTGAGTTTCCTTCCTCCCCTCCCTGCCTTTGTTCCCTTCTGCAGGTGTATCCGTGACAACTGGGGCCTGGTGACACA
>NC_087154.1:21427026-21434526 GCF_035594125.1 Scylla paramamosain
ATATATATATAAACTCGTGACAACTCCGCTAATCATCTCTGTAGCCTTTGAAGACAGTAGTGGTGAAAGAGTAAAGCCTTTCAGAATACAGACATACAGTTGCACGGGTGATAAACAAACCATCTTTAAGGGAGTTTGTGATTTTATGAGTCGTAAGTTAAATAATCCGGACCATTTACGCTCCGCAAAGGAAGGAAATCAGATGGTTTATAGTGTGAGATAGAAGAACAAAGAAAACAGTTAGTGATTTAATGAGTTGTAAGTAGTGTTGCTGGGGTTTTAGAGGTCTGTACATCGGTGAAGTTTACAGATTCCTCTATCCTTGTATGTAAGTGTGGATGTGTTGATACCTGACTTATATATAACCATAACTTATTTACAGCGTCCTTAACCAGTAGGCCAAGCTCTTAGACACACAGAAAATAGACTACTGAGGAATTCCTGAACATTTTTTTTTACCTAGTACTCTACGCTCGTGCCACAAAAGAAATCAGATGATTTTATAGGATGAGATAAAAAGACAAAGAATACGAACATTACAGCGGCAGACAGGTCGAACAAGCGAAGAAATAACGAAAGTGATGTTTATGGCGACTCACGTGCACAACTGCAACAGCGAAGGCAGCAAAAGCGCTAATGGTGCATAAAAAGCGGCATTGGAGTAGCAGGACAATTCTTACATCATAACGGCACAGAAATCAGATGATGGTGACAATGCAGAAAGGAACACGGCAAGGAGGTTGGAGAGAACAGTGGTGTGTGGAGGAGGGAGAGAATCATATGCTACATCGGCGTGAAAACATGTTGAGTCTAGCGGGGAGAAAGAAGACAGATGGCATGAATAATGGACGCTCCTGTTTTCCCGCCCGTTCTTCCTTCTCGCAACAAAGAAATAATTACATTTCAGCACGTGCTTTCCCTTGGTCGCGTAAACGTGGGGTATTGCAGAAAGGGAAGTTCTCTGTGCAGGTGGCGGACAGGGTGTGCCAAAAACATGATGATCCCTTATTAAGTTGGCCCTTTATTTTAATCTGAAGAGGCATACCTAAATTGGGCCGCGCCCGCAACCTACGTGCAGCTCCGGGGTGCGAGAAACCGTGCAAGTCAAGTCGGGAGTGTCTGTCGCACTCTGCAAGGCTTACCATGAGCTTAGCGACACCTTACACACACACACACACACACACACACACACACACACACACACAGCATCACCTGTCAGGTCACATTATCATACCAACATACCGATACGAAATAACCCTAAATTATAGAACTAGCACACACGAGCAAACACTGACACATTTCTTTCCATATAAATAATTCACGCTTTCTGAAAGGTCCCCACGCCGCCACCACGATCCCTACACGACGCCTACTGCAACATACGCATCTCGCGGTCACGGCGTTTACAACATACAATGTCCATCACCTGATCTATACCCATTTTACAAAAACCTAGTAGTACATATACACTGAAAACGATACAATTAAGTTTATTAGTGATCGCGCCACACTGCTGGCTGCTAAAATCTCCCCATGCAACCCCCCTAACTCCCTCTTCTCCCCCATCTCCGCCCAATCGTACGATGCTGACGTGCCAAACCTTCCAAATCCCTTCGCGGTAGAGCTAGCCATCCCAGAAACAGCAACATCACCACCTGGCTTGACGCTGACGTGACTTAAATTACCAAAGCGATCGACTGTTACGTAACGGGGTCTGAGTGAGATACAAAGTCCCGCGGTGGTGCCCTTCCGGGTGTCAGCGCGCTCAGAAGTGGCACCGTCGCGTAGGGAGATCCCACACTGACCAAAACAAAACAGTCGTAGGTGTGGAGCGCGGGGTCTATCCCTTCAGTGCTGCCAACTATTAGCCCTTACCCCTTAAACTACGTAGCGGGTCTAGACCAGCATACTAACCTATTAACACCAAGCAAGCGGAAACAGGACACTACGGAGGGGGCAAGTTAAACAATGACGATGCATCCGTGTCCCTGTACAGCGTGTGTTTACATGGGGAAGAGTCGGGTAAGGAAGGCAAGGAGTAGGTGACGCATGACACACTACTTCTGCTGTGCGTTCATTCTAAAAGGGAGCACTCTGAAACGGGAGGTCACACCAGTGTCACTCAGGATACAAGACGTCAGGTTATATTTAGACGCGTACCTGGTGTGGTCGTCGCGTGCGTGGTGGTGGCAGGGACCGAAAACTGTTGCATTTCCGAACGCCTCACCACCACAGCCCCCAAGTCAATGCGCCCCTGTCACCACCACCATAGTAACAACCCACAACCTCAACCTGGTGTACTCACTCATATTCGGCGGCGTGTTCATCGTGGATAAGGGAGGTCCACAAACCCTCAGGTGTCGACGGCTGTTCCACCACACAGACTCCACCACGAACTGTCAAACAAAGGCTGCCACTCCACGCGACGGCCTCTCAGCAGCACAGTCCCGCCACACGCACTCGCACCACTCTTCTACCCTCAAAGCAACCCGCTGGACCTCCTGCCACTGATGACCACGATAAATAAACGAGGCAAACGGCGAGGACAGGGTACGAGCGACGCGCGATACAACCTCCTCCTAGGCTCAAGGTACACTGACAGCTGCCTCGACGGCGTTAGCCGCGTTACGGGCCTGCACTGTTGCCACGTTTCTCCGCGCTTAACCAAATACAAGACTTGACTCCACCTTGGGTAAATACTATCACGATAATAACCTTCCTGTACACGTAAACATGCTGATTAATATACGGCGCCTTTGTGGTTTAAGTAGTCTTTGTTGGTGGAGAGTGACAGATACTGGATGAAAGGAATTTGACTGTAAAATAAAAAGAGAGGTTCGTACGGTTTGTGGTGATGTGTGGTATTTTGCTCAGCTGGTGCATCTCACCCGCCTCTCTTCCCCTCCCCCATCTCTTGCCACGCGTCCGATTCTGTTCCCGAGTGACCGATTATATGCTAAGAGCTTCACTAGCTACACTGAGTCTAGTTTTGTGGGTTCAATATTTTAGCATGCTATCTAGATTTTTTTTTCTTCTATTTTTACTGCTGTGATGTTATAAAAGGAAGTGTTGTGATGTTAGGACTGATTTCATGTGGATATTAGGTAGTGCGAAGTTGAGGTATTAATAGTGCTACTACAGTCACTCCCACACACACACACACACACACACACATACACAGTTATCACTGTCAGACTAATTACAGGTAAATTATACGAAAATTAAGCTAATTATCTGGAAACGGTTCTAGTTTAATTATGTATGAGGAGGAGGAGGAGGAGGAGGAGGAGGAGGAGGAGGAGGAGGAGGAGGAGGAGGAGGAGGAGGAGAAGAAGAAAACGCCACTGGTGAAGGAGTAAGCTTGCAAGAACGCGCAAGAACGAAAAATATTGCATCATGGGAGATAAGAGGAAGACAAGAAAATCAATCACGTGATCGCTGTCCTCGTGTTAAGGCTGACACACACACACACCCACCCACACACACACACACACACACACACACTAACAGCTAGTACACACCCCACCCCCTTATTTCAACCCATCCCCGATCCATACATTCACTTCCCCCAAAACGCAGCCTGCAGCGATCTCCCGGAGGACACGAAGACCAAGGCACAAAGGGACAAAGAAAACAGCGAAGGGAACAAAGTAAAGGAGAAAAGAAAAAGCATAAGAAGCGTGATGGGAATAGACGGAAACCGATGGAATTCGCTAACAAAATGAAGTACAAAAGGAGGAAGTTGAAAAGTATGCAAGGAACAAAGGAAACAAGCGGATGACACGAACAAAGTAAAGTTTTAAAGAAATGAGAAGAATGTAACATACGAATTAGTCACCAGGACACAATAAAAAAATTCTTTGTACATCTTGTCCTCTTCCTTCTTTTTCTCTCTTGCTTATTCTTCAAAATAAACGACGATGGACAATAACATTTTTCTTCGTGCTTCTTATCTTCCTTCTTCTCATATCCCTCCCTTTCTTTTTATTTTCCTCTTTCTATCCCTTTTCTTTTTTTATGTAAATGTACTCTTTTATATCAGCTGAAGTCATCCTCAACATTCCTTATTTAACATAAATAATAAAACTAAAATAAAAAGCATATTTACTTTTTACACGCTAAACTCTTCAACATTCCTTCCTCATATAATAATGCAAGGAAGAAGACAATTGACTCTTTTACACCATTAACATTCCTCAACATTCTCTGAACTCAAATAATAATGCTAGGAACAAGACCACTTATCAACTCGCCTCACGCCCACGAAGTTCTCTAGTATTCCTCCCTTTTAAATACGTAATTATGCCAGAAATTCACTCTTTTACACTTACTAAACTCTTCTACAATCCTTTAACTTAAAATAATGCTAGCAACAAGACGAGTTAATAAATCCCTTCACACTCACGAAGTTCCACAGCATTCCTCCCTTTATAATAATGATGCCGGAAGGAGTCTTTCAAATGATGGTGCCGGAAGGAAGACACCATATTTACTGTTTCATTGTTATTAAATTCCCAACATTCCTTTAACTCAAATAACTTTATATACAGAGAAAACAACATAGGAAATTCTCCAACAATTCTGTTTTAATTTAAATAATGACGCCACAAAGAAGACAACATATCTATTCTTTTACACCATAAAAATCCTTCCACACTCTTCTCTAATTCAAATAATAAAGCAAGAAACAAGACGAGTGATTAACTTGCTTTACCCTCATAAAACCCCGCGTCCCTTTCTTTTCAGCCTATTAAAAAACAGGAGTCTAGCAGAGTACCCAGGCAATGTAGCACTAAGCAACGCCCTCCACTTTGAGAGTGCACTGTAAAATACACACACATAATTTTTAAGGTTTAGATACCCTAGCAATTGAGGCACACTTCTGGCACTTCAGGGTACGAGAGTAAGCAAAAGGGGAGCCAGCCTCTCTCTCTCTCTCTCTCTCTCTCTCTCTCTCTCTCTCTCTCTCTCCCTCTCTAAGAGTATGTAGTTAGAACAAAGATTTCTCTTGTGATATTGTTTCTTTATATACATTCTCTCTCTCTCTCTCTCTCTCTCTCTCTCTCTCTCTCTCTCTCTCTCTCTCTCTCTCTCTCTCTCTCTAAACGGGACACTCATCCCTAAGAATACCACACCACGCACTGGAGGAAGCCGCGGGGAGATGAAGACAAGGGAGGATAAAGAAAAGAAGGCAGAAGAGGCGTCTCAGTAAAAGGGGCGGGGGTGGGGGGCAGGAAAGCAGGAAAGGGGGTACGTCTAGTTGAGTTAAAAAAAAAAAGGGGGGGAAGGGGTGAGGGAGCGGTAGGAAGCAACAGCCACAGACACGTGTACCTCTACTTAAAAACACCACCACCACCACCACCACCACCACCACCACTGCCACAGCCAACACCACCGCCCCCAAGCCCCCAGCCTCCGTCACTACTTGGGTACGGAAGACGCGCTGGCCGGGTACGAAATACATGAACGGCGCTGACCTCGGCACATGCTTCCACTCAAGGTCCCTCTCTGTGAGCTGCTGGAGGTTCACGGTCACCGGAGTTCATACAAAGGCAGGATGAAGTGACTGAGGGAAGGGATGTGGTGTGTGCTGTGGTGGTGGTGGTGATGATGGTATAGTAGTAGTAGTAGTACTAGTACTAGTAGTAGTAATAGTAGTAGTAGTAACAAAAGAACGGCAGTAGTAAAATCACCACCATCACCACCACCACCACCACCACCAACAACAGCAACAACAACAATAATACCAACAACACCATCAAGAAGAGGAAAAACAACAACACCTAAACCATCACCACTTCTATCATCACCATCACCACTAACAACAACAACAACAACAACAACAACAATACCAACAACATCAAGAAGAGGAAGAACCATCAGCACTTCTATCATCACCATCACCACTAACAACAACAACAACAACAACAAAGACGGGGACGCAGCAGATCCCCTATCACGGCAGATAAAGACGAAGATAATCGGCGAAACAGCCCGGCATGATAGTGGTGCCAGCGGCCATTACCCAGGTAAGTGGAAGGCGGTGCCTACAGGTGTTATCTTAATTGAGGCGCTCAGGCACAGAGGCACACACGGGAGGCACGGGCAGGTGGGAGGTGTCTGAGAGAGAGAGAGAGAGAGAGAGAGAGAGAGAGAGAGAGAGAGAGAGAGAGAGAGAGAGAGAGAGAGAGAGTTTTAAAGGATTACTATTATAAAAATTTATAAAAAACAAAATCGCATGTATTGAGGATGTTAGACGGTGCTCTCTCTCTCTCTCTCTCTCTCTCTCTCTCTCTCTCTCTCTCTCTCTCTCTCTCTCTCTCTCTCTCTCTCAGTGCGCAATTACAGACGCCATCGACAAAGAGCGAGTGTTATTCTTGGCCACGACAGACGGACCTTGCTCTGCTTACGCCTCCCCGACAGACTAGTGCACGAAGGGCTATGTTTGAACGTATCTATGTATGTACTGTACGTATATGCGAGCACGTGTGATATTTAATATATTTTTAGGTGTGTATGTATGTACTGCATGTATATGAGTGCACGTGCAGATATTTTTGCCACTCCTTGATGTGTTTGTATGTTTGTTCTGCATGTATATGCGTGCACGTTTGGGTATTTTCCCCGCTCCTTGATATAAGGGTGTATGTTTGTATATGCGTCTCTCCTCCTCTAACCCTGCATTCATTAACCACCTGGCTCGCGCCCCTTCACCTGTGCATATTAATTAGCAAGGAACAAAAGACAGGTGCGCACAGTTTATAATTGGATCATGAATCAGGTTCATAGGGACTCGTATTCTGAAACGCTAATGGACATGGCTGTAGTAATACTTTTAGTGACGGTCATAAAGAGAGGTATGGTAATAGAGTAATAGTAGGGATAATAGTAATAACAAAGTAATAGTAGTGATACTTGTAGACACAGTTATAGTAATAGCTGCAGAATCCTTGTTTACCAAGCATCACCAAAACCATATACAAAAAAATCCTTCTTAACTCATTAAAAGTTGGCAAAACAAAGACGAAGAAATGCCTGACGATGTTACAAAAAAAAAAAAAAATCCTCGACTACTGTAACTCTAACGGAAGCTGTTTTAGTGTTTTCTTGGATATTTTCATAGTTCTAGTGATAGTTTAACAAGGATTCCACATTATCAGAGGAAATGACATCCTTCAGAACCCGTCTAATCATCTCTGTGGCCTTTGAAACTTATGAGAACCAAGGATGTTTTCATGATTCCAGTGACAGCTTAGTAAGGATTCTGCATTATAAATAGCAGAGACACCCTATGAGAACCAAACCAATCATTCCCACGGCCTTTGAACCTCAGACCCAAAGACCTTTGAAAATACGCGCCAAGACACGTGAAGATAACAAGGCGGGGTGGACAGACAAACGGCAGCCGCTACAGAAAGAAACAGACGAACACGTGGATATGTTTACATCTCTGACGTCACGCGCGCGGTAGGCTGATCAGTGTTGCAGTGGTGCCACGTC
>NC_087154.1:21439526-21454526 GCF_035594125.1 Scylla paramamosain
GTCGCATTCGTCGTTCACAACCCCTTCGCTCCTGTCGTCGCTCACCCTGCAGTGTCCCTGGGTCGCTGGGGACGCGCAGGGGAGCGGGAGGGACGGATGCGAGGGTGTGGCGGGGAGCGTGGTGGTGGCGCTTTGGTGGAGTGCGGATGAGAGGAGCGTGGCCGCGTTGGGCTCCACACTCATGGTGTGCTCGGTCTGCTGCTCCTCCCTGTGCAGTCTCTTGCTTCCGGCGAGTCTGGACTCGGGGTTCCTACGTTTCCTTCGTCTGAGAGTCTTGTGCGTGCCAGCCAAGCCGTCGTCAGTGTCGGAGTCAGACTGTGTTGGCAGCGAGGGCAGTCGCGGGTACTGCCCCTCTTCGCCTGTCCGCGTTATTTTGTATATGTCAAAGTCTCTGATGTCTTCTTTGTATGTGGTGACGGCGGCCGCCGGGCTCCCATACACGGGATCAAAGGCTGGCTGGGCGGCAGCGGTGAACGGCGTGTGGGAGTGAGGGGGGCCCTCCATGGTGTGGACAGCGTGGAGGGGCGGGCAGTGGCGGCGAGGTGTACGCGAGGGTTGCTCAACGTGGTGGCTTTGGATACACTGACGCCGCCGTCCCAAACCTGCCCTGACGTTGCCCGCGCCGCTGCCAGCTGCCGCTGCGCTGCCCGTCACTGCGACTCCACGGTCATACTGGGTCATCCCGGGGTGAGTATTCTTCCCTATCCTGGGTGACAGGGCCCTCCCTCCCTGGCCAGTAGCAGCAGCGGTCCTCAGAGATATCGAGCTGTGCTTCTTGGCTCTCCTGGACCGCCACGCCAGGCGACGTGGGCTCGCCACTCTCCTGAGCGGGGCGCGAGGCGGGCTGGTCGCTGGTGGGTGCCTGGCGCCTGCACTCCTGGTGGGTCTCATCCTGGTAGGTGGAAGCACACAGCTTCACGAGGGAGGGGGCAGAGGGGGCGGGAGGGGCGGGAAGCGCTGCTGGGGATAGAGGATCCAGCAGCACCCAGGCGCCAGGCTCTGCCGCCTCGCAGCGCTCGCCTGCCTCGCTCACGTGATCAGTGGTGCAGGCGAAGGCGTGGCGCTGCAGCCCACTGTGAATGACGGGCTTGTGCACGCGGGGGGCGCGGCGACCCCCGAGGCCAGGGGTGTGGGGATCATTGCCCACTACTCGCCACAGAGTTTGGCTCAAAATGCTGGTCACCACGCTCACCATGACGCTCCTCAAGGACCAGGGCCTGCACGCTCCGCCTTGGCCTGCTGTTGTGTGCAAGGAATTACACCGGCGAGTGACTAGTCAATGTGAGGCGCTGACACTTCAATGTTTACGATGACGCTGCTCCTCCGGGAACCCGATGTCAGTGAGTGCTTCTGGCAAGGGTCCCAGCGACACGCACCACGGCGACACAGCCTTCCTCCGTCTTGCTGGCCAACAGCACCGCATGCGTGGGTATCACTTGGTGCTCTGAGGGAGGAAGGAGGCGGTGACAGGCCCTCGCTCAGCAACGCAACACACCGCCGTCACCACACGCAGCAACACCACGCCGCCAACATCAACAATGGCAGAGATGACAACACGTGTGTAATCAAGCTGAACCATGCAGCCACCGGCTACACCAGTGTTTAGGTTAATAGTAGTAGTAGTAGTAGTAGTAGTAGTAGTAGTAGTAGTAGTAGTAGTAGTAGTAGTAATAATAATAATAATAATAATAATAATAATAATAATAATAATAATAATAATAATAATAATAATAATAATAACAACAACAACAACAACAACAACAACAACAACAACAACAACAACAATCAGCAACAACAAGAACCATCATAACAACTACAGTAACAACAACAACAACAACAACGACGACAAAAACAACACAAACAACAGCCAAAACATCATTATCACCATCACCCACAACAACAGCTACGACAACAAAATCATGCTATTCCTATCACATCAAGAGCGTCACCTCCGCAAGCCCACGCCTACTTCAGCCTGCCTGTGTCCCTCTGTCCCACCGTCCGTCACAAACATTAACACTGTCACTGCGATATTCAACCATTCACAGCACTGGACGCAATGTGTGAATTTTTATAAGCCTCTACAAGAAAGAAGAGGATGGGAAAGAATAGATTAAGCAATACAGGTGGCTATAGAACAAAGAAAAAAAAAATGTCTCAGACTGGTTACCATTCAGAAAAAGAGTGCCAAAGAGCAGTGAAAGGGTTACGAGAGAAGATACTAGATGACCTCCAGCATCGGGGTCATACAGCGCCGGGTGTGGTCACAACAGTGCTGCCTCTTCCCCTGAAGCTACCGTGAGTGGATCGACCCCAGCAACCTTCAGGGACGCAAGTTCAGTACTGCACCACAGGAACCTCCATCAGGTACTCCCCTTTAAGAGAGAGAGAGAGAGAGAGAGAGAGAGAGAGAGAGAGAGAGAGAGAGAGAGAGAGAGAGAGAGAGAGAGAGAGAGAGAGAGAGAGAGAGAGAGAGAGAGAGAGAGAGAGTAGCAATTGGAATATGAAGAGCTATCTCGTAAATCTCTTGCATAAGATAAGAGAAAATGAAGATTGATTGACTAACTGATTGATTTAAGGCGCCGTGATAACAATATTCGATCAACGGCTGGGAATCTTAAAACTTGGCAAGCGGCGTAAAAAAAAGTAAAAAAAAAAATAAATAAATAAAACAAGAAATAATAATAATAAAAAATATACGATCAATGATATTTTCCGTAAATAACAAGACATGATTGAGAAAAAAAAATCGATACAAAAATCCAGAAATTGCAGAAAATGACTTAGTGCGTTTACATGGCAAGAAGTGAATAATACTCGTACAAAATCTATTATCACCAACGATGTAAATGACACGACTCACTTAAGAAAGAGAATAAAAAAAAAGATGAAACAAATAAAGAATGCCGAAAAATGACTCAGTGTGTTTATAAAAGTGACAATACGTTGCCAAGTGAAGAGAAGAAGCCTCGCTATCAACAAAGTAAATGTCACGAGTCAACGAAAGAGAGAAAACACTCCTTATCGTAAATCTAAAAAAGGAGAGCGTAATTTTAAACACTGCTGGCTTATCTCACCACTTTCAACAAGGCCCTAAATGAAGCTACAAGACAGGGTGTTTTTTTTTTTTCAAGCTGCTACCGTGATTCCAGTGATAGATGAATAACAAATTTATATCATCAATAGAAAATAAAACAACTATGAGAAATTGAGTAATCATCTCTGTGGCCATTGAAAAGTCGTGGTGAGAGGAAATTTGAACACAGGCCTCGATTAATAAGCATTCTACATCATTAATAGAAAACCTAACTTAACCTAACTTAACCCAACCTAACCCAACTCCACCTGACCTGACCTAACCCAACCTGACCTAACCTAACCTAACCCAACCTAACCCAACTCGACCTGACCTAACCCAACCTAACCCAACTCAACCTGATCTAACCCAACCTGACCTAACCTAACCAGATCTAACCTAATTCAACCTGATCTAAACCCAGCCTAAGCTAATCTAACCTAACCAAATCTAACCTAACCGAACCTAACCCAACTCAACCTAACCTAATCTAACCTAACCCAACTCAACCTGACCTAACCTAACCTAACCCAACTCAACCTGACCTGACCTGACCTAACCTAACCCAACTCAACCTGACCTGACCTAACCTAACCTAACCTAACCCAACTCAACCTGACCTAACCTAACCTAACCCAACCTTACTTAACCAGACCAGTCATCAGTGGCCTTCGAAAACTGTCGTGTTGAGAGAACAATTCTGACTTTACTTTTATAAATACTTCAAGAACTTATTCATGTCCAGCATTGTTCTGTTGTTTTGTTCTTTCTTTCCTTCCCTTCTTCCTTTGCGGTGTTTCTTCTCTCTGTCACTAGCTATTTATTAATTTTCCCCATCTCCTCTTTCAAGAAAACAGGACTAAATAGAGATGATAGCTGACAGACCTGGTGGTGGTGATGGTGGTGGTGTTAGCTAGCTAGTAGTGTGGTGGTGGTGGTGGCGTTAGGTGGTGATAGGATTAGTGGTGATAGCAGTGGTGATGGTGGTGGAGCAGTGCAGTAGTGTAGTGTTGTTGCCATATCAGACATTACATAGTGCAGCTTCCCTTACTGATAATAACTTTTGACACTTGCTCTCCACTACTACTACTGCTTCGGCTGTTGTTGTTGTTATTGTTGCTGTCATTAGTGTTACCTGGTGGTGTTGTTGTTGTTATTGTTGCTCTGGCTACGTGTGCTTCTTTCTTTGTCCTGACTGCTGTGATGTAAATGGTGACAGGTCTTTTTTTTTCTCCTATCGTTTCCTATTGTTTTGTGTTTATTCGTTAATTTTACTTTCTTTTATTTCGTTTTTGTTTTATTCAGCTCAAGGAGACTGGTCAAGGGCACACAAATGAGAGAGAGAGAGAGAGAGAGAGAGAGAGAGAGAGAGAGAGAGAGAGAGAGAGAGAGAGAGAGAGAGAGAGAGAGAGAGAGAGAGAGAGAGAGAGAGAGAGAGACGGGGGGGATGATGCGTAATAATGTGTCGTGTTGTGTGTGTGTGTGTGTGTGTGTGTGTGTGTGTGTGTGTGTGTGTATTTATGAGGGTGCTTATCAACACTCATGGCGGTCACTGAGGGCGGGAAGGCAATGAGTGTTCCCTCTTCACCCTGACCGCCTGACACACACACACACACACACACACACACACACACACAGTGAAGCGCTGTCTCGGCTATGAATGACACTTTAATGCCCGGTTCCCACCATTTTGACTCATTAAGACGAACGAGAGAGAGAGAGAGAGAGAGAGAGAGAGAGAGAGAGAGAGAGAGAGAGAGAGAGAGAGAGAATTAAAGTAACGATAATGGTTCGCGGAATGAGTCACCCGTGTGATGGTGTTAAAGAAGGAAGGGTTTGGTAAAGATGAATGTGTGTTTAGGTGAATATGATAAAGTAAGAGTAGGGAGTGGAAAAGAAATGTATGTATGTACGTGAATATCGTAAAGTAGGAAGAGTTTGGAAAGGAAATGAAAGAAATGTGTATTTAGATGAATGTAATAAGGAGGGAAGAGTCTGGAAAAGATAAATTTGTTCAGATGAATGTAAGAAGTTAAAGAAAGAAAGAAAGGTTTGGAGTCTAAAGTGACACGTTCAGCGGTTCACTGGTTCAAATTCAATTACCCAGCTGGAGAGAGAGAGAGAGAGAGAGAGAGAGAGAGAGAGAGAGAGAGAGAGAGAGAGAGAGAGAGAGAGCATATGAGTATAATGCTACACGCGAGAATGAAAAAAAGAAAAAAAAACTAGATAATCACTTTTACATTCAGAACTTTCAAGAAATTAGTTGTTTTCGCAGCAAAATTCAATAGAAAAGGAAAGAAAACAATAGAGTTCGGTGCTAATATACTCAGAAAAAAAAGAGAGGAAAAAAAAAAAAAAAATAAGAATCAATGTGTTACACCCAAACATTCACCTCTTGACACGGGAACACAAGGGAAAAAGTCTGTCACAAACCTTAATGCACACTTAGTTTACGCACGGACGATTTTTCATGGCAATAATACAAAAAAAATAAAAAATAAAATAAAATAAAATAAAATAAAACAAAACAAAAAAGATTCACAGTTTCGTTTCGGACTGGAGGAGACACGGTGCTCCTCAATAAATCAAACAAAAAAAAGTAATGATAAAAAAAAAACAAGGAAATAATAATAAGAATAAGCTACATAGTTACACTCCAAAGATTAATTGCTTGGAACGTACTATGAGAGAGAGAGAGAGAGAGAGAGAGAGAGAGAGAGAGAGAGAGAGAGAGAGAGAGAGAGAGAGAGAGAGAGAGAGAGAGAGAGAGAGAGAGAGAGAGAGAGAGAGACGACTGAAATATCTACCACAAGATGACCAACCACAGGAAACTCCCTTCATCAGACCATGGAATTTTTTTTTCTCACCTCCTCCTCCTCTTCCTCCTCCTCCTCCTCCTCTCCCACACATCTGCACCACCTATACACTTTCATCTCTTTTCTCTATTTTTCTTCCTGTTATGTGTTACTTGTATCTTTCCTTCTATATAATACCATCAACTTGTATAAACTGTAAACACGTCTCTTCCTCCTCCTCCTCTTCCTCCTCCTCCTCCTCCTCTTCCTTTTTCCTCCATCCTGTTTTCAACCCTCTGACAAGAAAGATAACCAGGCTTGTGAAAGTTTACGAGTTTTACAGCATTCAAAACACGATTTTTTTTTCTTTTTGCCTTATTTTTTCTACATTCATATCCTTTACTTCTCTTTGTGATGTTTTTGTTTGTCTGTCTTGTGTATGTGTGTTTTTGGACGTTATTTTTACCTCTCTCTCTCTCTCTCTCTCTCTCTCTCTCTCTCTCTCTCTCTCTCTCTCTCTCTCTCTCTCTCTCTCTCTCGTCTTCCTATTCATCACCAGCACGTAAAAGAAAACAGCTGATGACATGCAATTATCATTCTATTCTATTTATACGTGTGTGTGTGTGTGTGTGTGTTTATACATATACTGTTGTTGTTGTTATTATTATTATTATTATTATTATTATTATCATCATCATCATTATGTTATTATTATTATTATTATTATTATTATTATTATTATTATTATTATTATTATCATTATTGTTGTTGTTGTTGCTGTTATCATTATTATTATTATTATTATTATTATTATTATTATTATTGTTGTTGTTGTTGTTGTTGTTGTTGTTGTTGTTGTTGTTGTTGTCGTTATTGTTATCTAATATCTCTTGATCTCTCATCCTCTTCCTCCTCCTCCTCCCTAGTGTTTTTGTTCTAATTCTCCTCATCCTCCTCTTGCTTTTGTGTTGTTCTTCTCCTCCTCCTATGCTTGTTCTTGTTGTTGTCCTTCCTATCCTGATATCGTTCTTGTTCTTCCTCTCCTATTTTTGCTCTCCTCCTCCTCCTACTCTTGTTCTTGTTCCTGTTCTCCAACTCCTACTTTTGTTCCATTTTCCTCATATAATTCTCTTCCTCCTTCATATACTTGATCTCCTGCTTTTGTTATCGTTCTTCTACTCCTCTTGCCCTTCACAGCGCCATATGATCCCGTTGCTGTGGCGCACTACTTCCATCAACAAAGCAGCAGCCCCCCACTTGTCCTTATAGCCCTGTCCCACAGAACTATGGATGAAATACGAATGAATCGAGGATGCCAATTTTGCTGGGTTCCAGCCGTCCGCAAACAACCGCAGCAAAAATGCACTTTTTTCCGCAATACTGTGCGGATATGAACCGTATGTATTGAGAATGTGTCGCTGATGTATTACGAACAAAAGCGAAAAGCATTGCGAAAGCCGTCCGAGGGTGAAAAATACCGTTATATCAGGCCGGATGTATTGCGAGTATTGCGGGTATAAAACGGATACAATGTGGAAAAATAGCGTATTTTTTGCGTATGTATTGCGAAAGCAGAGCGGACGCATTGCAAACAAAGCGACAGAATAGCGAACGCGTCGCGGAAGCATGGGTGATGTAGAGCGGATGTATCCCGGAGACGGCGGATGCACTGCGCATGTGCGGCGTTTGTGTTGCGGAGGTTAAAACAGGACGGGCGCTCCGTTTCTAACCAGTACGCCAACCAGCTTGGAAGGAAGATTGTGTACACCTAACCTCTCAAGATGCCACAGAAGAAGCCAGCCGAGATGTCCCAGAAGTCCACCATCAAGAAGAGGGCGACGCCCTTGGATTTTGGGTCAACTGTTGCTCCTACCCCAGCCCCTACTCTGAAGCCACTCAAGAAAATGAAGAAGCAGCGTGCAACTCTAGTTCCAGAGGACGAGCCCGCCCCCCCCCCAGGACCAAGCAGCCATGCAGCTTGCAGCCAGGGACCAGCCACCTCCACCCAGGGACCAGCCTTCTCCAGCCTGGGAATCTCCCGAAGACGAGTCTCCTTCACGCAGCGACGACCGTGAAGAGCCTCCTTCAGCCATGGACGGCCCAGAAGTCCAGTCTCCTCCAGCCAAGGAGCCTGGTGACCAGCAGGAAGAAGACTCCGCCCCTGACGATCCTCCCTTCCAGCTCTCCCAAGCCACTGGCAAGGGCAGTTGCAAGTCCAAGAAGCCCCGGAAGAACTTCCAGCTGACGCCAGAGCAGGAGGACAATCTTCTGGAATGGTTGAGGGAAAATGAGCTCCTCTGGCGCCAGGGGCACATGCAATTCAAGGACGTCCAGAAGAAGAGGAGCCTGTGGGAGAAGAAGGCGCAGGAATTTGGCCTTACAACTGAGCATATCCAGGGATGGTGGAGGGGAATGCACACCTGGTTCGTGAAGCTGCACAAAGTCAAGAGTGGGCAGGCGACGAAGAAGCTGACCGACCGAGAGATGTACGTCATGCAGAAGTGCAGCTTCTACGAGGGACAGCTACGGCACCGGTCCACAGCGCCACTAAAACCGGTGAGTAATGTTTTCAAAGTTACTTTTCATAATTGTTAGTAATATTTTCCAAATGACAGATCATAATTGTTTATAGCAATATTTTCGAAAATATTTGTAAGGTTTTCCAAGTTATTTTTCAAAACTTTTTTAGTAATGCTTTCCAACTTGTTTGTCATAATTCTTAGTAATGTTTTCCAAATTATTCTTCATAATTTCTTCATCTTCCTTGCCTTCTTGTAAACTCAAGGAATTCATCCCTTTTCAGCTTGCTCGGGACGTGGAGGCAGACGCTCTAGGACAGCTGTCGGATGTTGGTGCCTCGGATGCTGGTGATGGACCTGCTGGTGATGGTGCTGCTGGTGCTGGCCTGCCACTAGACCCCGATTCGGGGCAGGACCAGCTTCTCTTCCAGCTTAAGAGGGGCGCTGTCAAGCTGCTCAGGACTCCCAAGCGCCCAGCTGTCGGCACCACGAGGAGGACTGCCATGGAGGTGGAAGAAGTGCTAAAGGACATCCGGGACAACATGAAAGTCAGCACTGAACTGCTGTCTCAGCTAGTGCACAAGGGTAACCAGGGACCCAGGGAGCCCTTCATCACATACCTGTCAGAGAGTTTGAGGACACTCCCCGGGGATCAGTACCAGGTGGTGATGAAGCATTTCACGTCTTTCCTCCACAATCTTCCTCATCCTGCAGCAACTCCCGTGCAGCACTAGTGGCAGTATTCACAGCCACTGCAGTACCCATTCAGCCAGCCCCAGAACTACTCGCAGCAGCAGTACCCCCTCCAAACACCAACCTTTCAGCAGGCACCCAGCACCACCTCCCTCCAGACAACCCAGGAGTCGACGCAGCCCCAGTACACGCTGATGACACGGTCGACAAGCACCCCATCTACCAGCAGTGCCCCAGGAGTTGCCTCTACCCCCGTATCTTCAGCCCTGGCCAGTGCCCACGACGTGCTGAATATGACGCTAAGGAGCATCAACCTCAGTGGTTTAGCTGATGTCGGCAATAGCTCCTTCAGATCCATTGGGAACCTCAATACACCCAGACTTGCCACCCGCCGGGGAGATGGAGCACTGGAGTAGTGTCAGCAAATGCATTTTTCCATTTTAAATGTATTTTCTGCTGTAATTATATTTCATTTTATTAATAAAGATGTATTTTTTCCTTTTCAATTTTTGTGTTTCATTTCTATTTGTCCCTTGGCCATTTACTAACTGATATTAAACTTTCACAGGATAATTAAGAAGCTATTACCACCTATCATTGAATAATGAACTATCACTGAATAATTAAGAAGCTATTACCACCTATCATTGAATAATGAACTATCACTGAATAATTAAGAAGCTATTACCACATATCATTGAATAATGAACTATCACTGAATAATTAAGAAGCTATTACCACATATCATTGAATAATGAACTATCACTAAATAATTAAGAAGCTATTACCACCTATAATTGAATAATGAACCATAATGAATTAAGAAACTATACTCATATAAGAAACTAATATATTATATATTATATATTGATAGAAAAATATACTGAATAAGAAACGATTATTGAAATGTGGATAGAAAAACATACAAAGTGAACTTCAATTTATTGCAATATTTCACAAGAAAAACATTTCCACAAAAAATACAAGTTACAATACAGAACAAAAGATAAATATAGCATTCCTAGACATGTTTGTAAATACAAAGAAGACACAAGTAAAATAAATTAATTGTCAAATTTCTAATCCAAACAAATTCAGTACACAATGTCCACACAGTCCAAACATTTCCTTTTTATACATCCACCATCCCATCCTGCCATGGAACGGCACCAGCTGGGGAGTTGCACCAGTGCTTCAGTAGGTTCCGCTGCTTCTTCCCTTCTTTGAAAATCCCTGTTTGGTGCTTGCACGTCCACGGTGTCTTGCAGGTTCTGTCCCCTTCTCCAGGCTCCTGGCTCCATCTCTCCACTTGGCAGCTGCCGATCAATCAGCTGGTTCTGCAGCACAGGATAGCAGCTGCGCATCAGGTTGTGGAGGACCATGCATGCCTTCACGATGGGCCTGCCTGTATCTGCATAGTGCTGCATGGTAGTGAGCATGACCTGAAACCTGTTCACCATAATGCCAAAGGCATTCTCCACCACTCTCCTGGCCCTTGACAATCTGTAGTTGTAGATGCGCTCCTCCCTGGTCATGTTCCTGGCGCTGTAAGGCTTCATCAGGTATGTCCTCAGGGAGAAAGCGTCATCACCCACGATGAAGTAGGGAACATCTTGTGTGTTATTGGGCAGGGGGTCAGGACGTGGCCAACCCGTGATGTTGGCGTTCTCAAGGCCTTCCTTCAGCTCACTGTGGTTGAACATATGGGCATCTGATGCTGAACCATTCCCAGACACGGCTGCCCACAGGAACTTACTCGTATAGTCTGAACTGACCATGGCCAACAGTATAATGCTGAAGAAGCTCTTATAGTTGTAGCATTCAGAGCCTGTCCTGAGGGGAGCTTTGCATGCGACATGCTTGCCATCGATGGCCCCAATGGTGTAGGGGAAGTTCCATCTCTGCATCCATTCATTGGAGGGTTGGCGCAATCCTTCTTCAGTGCTAGGGCATGTGAACTGCTCATCCAGGTACTCCTCCAATATAGCCTGACAGACTTCTCTCACAACTTTGCTGATGGTGTTGTGTGGCACCCTCCAGCCATACGCCATGTCCCTGTATTTGGTTCCAGAGGCCAAGTGGCGCAGCGTAACTGCCAACTTGAGTCCAGGCTCCAAGTTTGCTCTGTAGTTGGTGCTTGGCCTGGTGAGTCCCGGAGTTAGCCTGTTTAGCAATTCATCAAACATGGCTGGGGACATCCTCATGAAGTTCTGGAAGGAATTTGGATCCTCATTTCGCAGCTCTACCATCAGCTTACTGTAGATCCCCAGCTCCAGTCTTCTGCCAATCCAGGGTCTGATACAGACCGATCTTGACCGTCTTTTTCGTCTTCTTCTTTCGTGGAGCACTTGCAAGAGTTGTGCAACTTTACTGTTATGTTGTTGGGTGAAAGCAACAATCAGACGGCATCTTTGAGAGTCTATGGTATATAGGTGTATACTCCTCCAGAACCAGATGACAAATGACGTGAGTCCAGTTCTGGCTCACTTTATATATATATATATATATATATATATATATATATATATATATATATATATATATATATATATATATATATATATATATATATATATATATATATATAGCTAGATAGATAGATAGATAGATAGATAGATAGATAGATATAGATATACAATCTTGGGTTACCGTTATGCAATCGCTATTGGTTCGCAAATTATACGCAATGTATTTGGAATGCATTCTTATAATTCGTAGTATGGATGTGCTAGGTACGCTATACATTCGGTATACATACACGATACATACGCTCCCCTTCCGCTACCAACACGCAATTACCCGTGAGTTGCGGATAAAGGCCGAACACAGCGAATAACAGTGGATGTATTGCGTATGGATTGTGTATGTATTGCGTATGTATTGCGTATGTATTGCGAATGTATTACGAATCCCATCCGCAACCAAAATTTTGTGCACTTAAAAAATCTGGGAGCGGAAGAAATACCCAGTGCGGATGCATTGGGAATATGTGCGGAGGTTGGGCAATTGATTTCAGCATGAATCACGAATACTGAATATATTTGGCGAATACCTACCAATTTCGTGCGTAATTCAGTCGCAATTCACCCGCAAGGCCTGTGGTACCCACCACACGCCTCCCACCACAGACACCCTGGCGCGGAAGCTGCCTCTCATCATCCCTTAATATATAATGTTGTCCCTTGGGTAAGGAATGAACACCCCTGCTATCAGTCCCCACAGCCGCTCAAGAGGAGGAGGAGGAGGAGGAGGAGGAGGAGGAGGAGGAGGAGGAGGAGGCTAAAAAAAAAAAAAAATAGAACAAACAGCATTTCGGGGAAGGAAGGAAGATGAGAAGGAAAACAGAGAAGTAGACACTCTCTGACTACTTCATGCTACCTATTAAAATTCTTCGCAATGATGTTTTCCATGCCCTCACTGGCCTAAACCCTCGGAATGCTTATGGACCTGATGGGGTCCCTCCTATTGTTCTCCGATACTGTGACTCAGTGCTTGCACTTCGCCTACTCAAACTCTTTCAGGTCTGTCTGTCAACATCTACCTTTCCTTCTTGCTGGAAGTTTGCCTACATTCAGCCTGTTCCTAAAAAAGGTGACCGTTCTAATCCCTCAAACTACCGTCCTATTGCTTTAATTTCTTGCCTATCTAAAGTTTTTGAATCTATCCTCAACAGGAAGATTCTTAAACATCTATCACTTCACAACCTTCTATCTGATCGCCAGTATGGGTTCCGTCAAGGCCGCTCTACTGGTGATCTTCTGGCTTTCCTTACTGAGTCTTGGTCATCCTCTTTTAGAGATTTTGGTGAAACTTTTGCTGTTGCCTTGGATATATCAAAAGCCTTTGATAGAGTCTGGCACAAAGCTTTGATTTCCAAACTACCCTCCTACGGCTTCTATCCTTCTTTCTGTAACTTCATCTCAAGTTTCCTTTCTGACCGTTCTATTGCTGTTGTGGTAGACGGTCGCTGTTCTTCTCCTAAATCTATTAACAGTGGTGTTCCTCAGGGTTCTGTCCTGTCACCCACTCTCTTCTTATTATTCATCAATGACCTTCTAAACCAAACTTCTTGACCTACCCACTCCCACGCTGATGATACCACCCTGCACTTTTCCACGTCTTTTCATAGACGTCCAACCCTTCAGGAAGTAAACATTTCACGCAGGGAAGTCACAGAACCCCTGACTTCTGATCTTTTTAAAATTTCTGATTGGGGCAGAGCAAACTTGGTATTGTTCAATGCCTCAAAAACTCAATTCCTCTATCTATCAACTCAACACAACCTTCCAGACAACTATCCCCTCTTTTTCAATGACACACAACTGTCCCCCTCTTCTACACTGAATATCCTCGGTCTGTCCTTTACTTATAATCTGAAATGGAAACTTCACATCTCATCTCTAGCTAAAACAGCTTCTTTTAAGTTTGACGTTCTGAGACGTCTCCGCCAGTTTTTCTCACCTCCCACCCCCAACCAGCTGCTAACTCTGTACAAGGGCCTTATCCGTCCATGTATGGAGTATGCTTCACATGTCTGGGGGGTTTCCATTCATACCGCTCTTCTAGACAGGGTGGAATCAAAAGCTTTTCGTCTCATCAACTCCCTTCCTCTAACTGGCTGTCTTCAGCCTCTCTCTGATCGCCGCAGCGTTGCATCTCTAGTTGTCTTCTACCGCTATTTTTATGCTGACTACTCTTCTGATCTTGCTAAATGCATGCCTCCTCTCCTCCCGCGGCCTCGCTGCACAAGACTTTCTTCTTTCTCTCACCCCTATTCTGTCCACCTCTCTAACGCAAGAATAAACGAGTATTCTCAATCATTCATCCCGTTCTTTGGTAAACTTTGGAACTCCCTGCCTGGTTCTGTATTTCCACTTCCTATGACTTGAATTCCTTCAAGAGGGAGGTTTCAAGACATCCTTCAATTTTTTATTACTGCTTTGGACCCTATTCTGGGACCGACATCTCAGTGGGCTTTTTTTCTTTTATTGGATTTTTGTTTCCCTTAGCTAGTGTCGCTCCTACATAAAAAAAAAAAAAAAAATGAAGGATAGAGAGGGATAGATGCAGGAATGAATAAAAACAAGTAAAGATGGCAAAGAAAAGAGACATAATAACAGAAAGAGAACAAAAGGAGAAATGAAAGCGGAAAGGAAGATAAGCGGGACAGAAACAGAAACAGAACCAAAGGAATAAAGAGAGAGAGAGAGAGAGAGAGAGAGAGAGAGAGAGAGAGAGAGAGAGAGAGAGAGAGAGAGAGAGAGAGAGAGAGAGAGAGAGAGAGAGAGATGATGATGAGTAATGAAGAAGAGAAGGTACGTAATAAGAAAAATGAAAACAGACAAAGAACAAAAAGAATGGGAGAACAAAATGAAGACTGGAGAATAACCGAAGCTGAGGAGGAAGAGGAGGAGGAGGAGGAGGAGGAGGAGGAGGAGGAGGAGGAGGAGGAGGAGGAGGAGGAGGTACGAACAAAGACAAGAGGATAAAAGAACAAAATAAAGGGTTAAAAGGGAGGGAATAAAGGGTGAAGGAAGAAATAAAGTAGGAAAATGAGAAAGAAAAGAGACAAAGGGATGACAGGAAAGGATGGAGGAGGAAGGAAATAGCGACAACAGAGGATGATGACAGAAAGGGCAACGAGATGATGAAGGCAGGGAACAGGAAGACAAAGGAGGAAGGAAACAGAGAAGATAAATGAGGAGGAAGAGGAGAACAAACAGGCGAAGGAGGAAGGGAACAGTGAGAATAGAAGAGGAGGATAGAGAAGACAGAGGCAAAGGAGGAAAGGAATAAAGAAGGCAGAGGAGGAAGGAAAGAGGGATGATAAAGGAGGAAGAAAGGAATAGGGAAGATGGAGGAGGAGGAGGAGGAGGAGGAGGAGGAGGAGGAGGAGGAGGAGGAGGAGGAGGAGGAG
>NC_087154.1:21479526-21539526 GCF_035594125.1 Scylla paramamosain
TATACCAAAGAAGAGAGATAGACAGACAGATCATACACAGATGTATCAATAAACATATGGCAGGTAAGAAGGTATGCATATAACACAAGTAAAAGTAAAGTTAATTAAAATAATTACGTTATAAGTAAACGTAGAAACAAAGACAGATGAAGAAAGTACAGATAAACCTCCAAAAAAAAAAAACATTTTTTTATATATATATATATATATATATATATATATATATATATATATATATATATATATATATATATATATATATATATATATATATATATATATATATATATATAAACGAGAAAATAGAGAGAAATAACGATAGATAGACAAAGCAAGACAATGAAAAAACCGGGACAGAAAAAAAATAAATAAACAAGCAAGCAAGCGGAAAAGGAAAACTTAATTTAAAAAATAAACAAACACAAATAATACACAATGAAATAAGAAAAATAAGTAAATATATAACAAAAACAGACACGCTGACTAATCAAAGCACACACATACACACACACACACACACACACACACACACACACACACACACACACACACACACACACACACACACACACACACACACACACACACACACACAAGTAGTACGTGACACACTGAACGCTATACAAACATTGAGAAAGTTCGAAATGTCCACTGGATTACCAATTTCGAGGAGGAGGAGGAGGAGGAGGAGGAGGAGGAGGAGGAGGAGACGTTGTCAGCTGAGGACTCGCACGTATACATTTTCTCGTGTGTGTGTGTGTGTGTGTGTGTGTGTGTGTGTGTGTGTGTGTGTGTGTGTGTGTGTGTGTGTGTGTGTGTGTTTCTCATATTCGTGGTATTGTTTTGATTTTTTTTTCTTTCCTGCTCCTTGCGGTCTATGACACTATTATCTTCATCGGTTTGTTTCGTCTTTTGCTCCTCGTCCTCGTCCTCGTCCTCCTCCTCCTCCTCCTCCTCCTCCTCCTCCTCCTCCTCCTTCATTTCTCATTTTATTTCATACCACGTTGCATTCTCCTCATAGTTTTGTTTGGTCTCCTCTTCCTCCTCCTCCTCCACCTTCTTCTGACCTTTGTTGCTATACATAATTTTCTCTTTCTCCAATTTATCCTCTTAACTCTTCTATACTCCTCCTCCTCCTCCTCCTCTTCTTCCTCCTCCTTCTCTTCTTCGTTCTCTTCCAACAAATGTCGTTATGGATGTGACATTTTTTTTTTACCAAGGTGATTCGTGTGTGTGTGTGTGTGTGTGTGTGTGTGTGTGTGTGTGTGTGTGACGATGTGGCTCCGTTACAGTCACTTTATTTGGAGAGAGAGAGAGAGAGAGAGAGAGAGAGAGAGAGAGAGAGAGAGAGAGAGAGAGAGAGAGAGAGAGAGAGAGAGAGAGAGAGAGATTTCAATTCCCTAGTGCACTCGTCTTCTAGGAAACATGTGGATGTGGGCTTTTAGCATGAAGAAATAGGAAGACACACAACTATGCCACTTACGTACATTTCTATTCACCAATATAATACGAACTACAGTAATAGAAGTATAGTAATAGTGGTAATGATGGTGGTGGTGGTGGTGGTGGGGGTAGTAGTAGTAGTAGTATAATGATAATGATGATGATGATGATGATGATGATGATGATGATGATGATAATAATAATAAAACATAAGCACACACTAAACAACGGATGAGAACCAATGCATAAAACTCACACACCTTACCAATAAAATACCATTAAAAAAAAAAAAAAACGCACGACGCCTACAAACAAGAATCTCACCCATAAATAAATAAATAAATAAATGAAATAATGGTAAAAATAATAGCGCCATTCCCTCACTGCTATTTGCCGCACCGGAACACGTGCAAGGAGGCTGCAAATAGTCCGCCGCTTCGATCACACTGCTGTTTTTAAAGGCTTGGCACCCCCAGCTGGACCCGCGGCAAGTTGACTGAGGTCGCGGAAAGCCTGGCCACGTGCGTTCGCTCACGTCCGCTGAATTCTCGCGCTGGGTCGTCGCTCAGTTACATATACAAAGACAGGCATCCCACGTCAGCAGGCAGGCAAGGGGGCGGAGTATGGGCGAGTGAGTGTGAGAGGACTGCGTGAGTGATGTCATGTCATTCAGTCTGTGTGTGTGTGTGTGTGTGTGTGTGTGTGTGTGTGTGTGTGTGTGTGTGTGTGTGTGTTTCAGACTCAGGTGACACAGTGATGCAGCAAGTACCATATTAAAGTGACGACGGGTATGTGTTGCCTAGACGATTATCTGTCACTTTGTTCTTGAGTACATGGCAGCCAGATCCCCGTCACACTCAGTACAGTACACAAAGCTGAGGGTGATGTCCCCAGGTATTTCCAAGTGCATGACCGAACAATTCGCCAAGCTGGATGAACGGAATATCTAAAGAATTACGCTTGTCTCTCCCTGAGTGATTAAACTATTATATGTATATATATATATATATATATATATATATATATATATATATATATATATATATATATATATATATATATATATATATATATATATATATATATATATATATATATATATATATATATTTTTTTTTTTTCTTTTCTTTTTTTTTTTTTTTTTTTTTTTTGGTGGGAGAGGGAGGCAGACTAAATACATTTATGGATGCGGATGATAGATGAAAACAGGTAGGCATGGTTCATACAGGGACTGCCACGTGTATGAAGTCCTGGTGGCTTCTTGCAGCTTCCCTTGTGTTCATGTCTTTAATCTTGCATTCCATACTTATTTTCGTCATTATCGTCAAAATCTGTTGTTTTTGCCTAACCTAACTTAACCTACCTATCATGTGCAGCCAACGAAATCTTTCCCGTGAATAAAAAAAAAAAAAAAAAGTACTAATAACAATGTAAAGACATCTAATACAACAAAGTACGCAACGTTACTTGGCAGATCATACTTTCGTCTGCCGGAGCAAGGTGCTTGCAATTCTGTATCAATACTGGATGAACACCTTATTCCCCAACCTGACCTGTATCAAAATCGAGGATACATAGTTTAGGCGTCCTACACACGTGAGGTGGCAATGGGAACAATCCAGTGTGTTGTCAATATGATGCTCTACATCGTCATCTTTCCTGCTTCTCTTAAACCTTTCCACTACATGACAATTTCTCCCATAATTTCCTACAACTTTTTTTTATACTTAAGCTACATCCCTTACTGAATAGTTTTGTAGCCTCGAACAGATAAAATTATCTTACTATTCTCTCTCTCTCTCTCTCTCTCTCTCTCTCTCTCTCTCTCTCTCTCTCTCTCTCTCTCTCTCTCTCTCGTGTCCATGCAAACATTTTTTACAGGGCTCTGAATATCAACAAAGAACGATCACAACAAGAAAAAGGTCATAAAAAGCTGTGGATTTAATTGTTTCTTCTGTAACAGTTTTGTAGTTTGCCAAACAGGTATAACTACCTTGTGTTGTCTTAAGACGTTTACTGTCACGGTAGATTTCAAATGTCATGTCAAACGCTTATGATAAAAAGATATGTAACTTTACTCATCTGTATCTTATCATTACCGTTCGTATTCATTTATACATACAGAGAGAGAGAGAGAGAGAGAGAGAGAGAGAGAGAGAGAGAGAGAGAGAGAGAGAGAGAGAGAGAGAGAGAGCAATAGGTAGGCAACAGGAAGGCGAGGAAAACGTCACCCTTCCCTCGCCTTCCCTCGCCAGCCAAGCAGAACCCGTCATCTCACCCACCAATACCCGTCCCTGGCTATCCTCTCTCCTTGAACTCATCTGGAACTGACACACCAGATAGACTCATCGCATCCTAGTATCTAACATGCACAAATATGCGTCACTAAACACGTCAACCATCCGCGCAGTCTCTTCACATGGATGGTTTCCGCGTTGCTAACAAAGTCATAAGGAAGGCAAAGAGGGTATTCATTGTAAACACTGGTCTTTGTCAGGCTCGTGTGTATTACACAGGGAGTAACAACAGCAATGGTTGTACATACCACTCAGGGGATACTCCTCGTTACTCAGGGGCAGGTTCTCCATGTTTAACTTCTGCTGCGTATGGAGAAATTCATGTAAACATTCGAAGCTGTCACACCTCACACTCACTTTGTTTTGATGCAAACGTCACTGGCAGCCCGCGCGCGGCGTCAGGACTCTGGTGTCAAATGATCATCTATACATTGAAAAATTCTAGATATTATAGGAAACTATCAAGGCATGCAAATGTATAAATTATATTGTATCTTATACATCCTTAAATAAAAATATAAGCAAAACATCTTCAATTCTGTAATAAAACTTTAGTTCTTTTCCTGGCGCCACTTTTAAATAACTACCTGTGTCCAAATTCCTTATGCATGACATGATATAACCTTGGCATAATAGTATAGATAAACGCAGTTCAGTTTTGTTACTGCTTCGTAGTATTTCAATGATATACAATTTCCATGGTAACTGGAGTATAGAATCCATATATATATATATATATATATATATATATATATATATATATATATATATATATATATATATATATATATATATATATATATATATATATATATATATAATATTTCTTTTACATTGTCAATCCACTGCCAATCTCAGTGTAATTCAATGGATACCCCTCTCTCTCTCTCTCTCTCTCTCTCTCTCTCTCTCATGTCTACTGCTAAGAACTCCCCCACGGCATAGCGGCAACAGGATCTCCATTTATTACCGTCCTTAGCTTGCAATCACTCTTGGATGCTCTCATGCTTTTCTCCCACAAATTCAAATATTTTTCTATCACTCATGCACTCACAACATTTGACACTCATTTAAACAATCACCTTTCATTTTCTACCATTCTTTCTGAATGGTTAAACCAACTTAAGGTACTACATTATTTTGATCTCAGACACTCCACTTATCATTCAATCCTCTATACTTCATTTCATTGTTTTCATCCTGCATACTTTACAATTCTCAAGTAACTCAACTTCTTGTATCTTTGCCCTTTGCCTTTCATTCCATACCCTTTCACTGTGTCCTTAATGTGAAGACTATTTTACAAGGCAACAGTCAACCGCTTAAAGAAGACTCCTGGAAAATATACCTACTGCACCAGGTGAGCCAAGCAAGTCTACGTTACATGGTTTCATGCCATGGTTAAGCAGCAACCAGTACTTCAGTGATTGGCTTGGCTGAATCATCTGAATGAACCAGAACCAAAGCTGGCAATTTTCACACTAAGGCTGCCCATAACATGTTCACTATGAATACCAAGTAATTTTTTACCAACTACAACAAGTCACAAAAGTGCCTTAGATAATCTAGGTATTTACATCAGGTAGAAACATCATGTGCTATGCTTAAGCTCCTATGGTATAGTACAGTGGTCCACAAGACCACAAGAGCCTTTACACCAGGTGCCTAAGAGTGCGAACGGTGTGTGTGTGTGGGTGTGGGGTGCTTTGTCTGAACTACCCTGTATGGGATTGCTGGCCTGGTATACAGATAGATAGATAGATAGAAACATCATGGAATGTACATCTCTGAAAACCCTTAGGTAGGACCACCATACCATCCAGACAAATCCACAAGTGCTTACCACAACTGGACTTATCCAAACTTGAGGTAAGTTTGATACCAGTTGCCAGTTATTTAATTAAAGATACTCAGGCACCTCTGAACAAATTGCCCCTGTACCTAAGAATCCCCATCACCACATGAATAATACTGCACTGACCAAGCAATGATAAGTGGCCCCTGAAAATAGTCATTATTTTCAGTAGCCTCCAGTGATGGCTGAGTGATGAACCAGTGTTATTAAATGTTTTATTGATAGACAAAGTACATTAGTTGTATTACAAAAAGAGTTACCGAGTAGTACAGTTACATATTTTCTCAGCGATAGCATTGTCATTACCGATAAATTATATATTTCATGCATATATAGAAAGCATATCAGTATCATCTCCTTTTACCTGCTTGCATCAAATTATCAAATAAAATAGAATTTCCATTATAATAATGCTATGGATAGTAAATATAATGAGTATATGGGAGTTAGAGCTATGGGGAACTAAAGCTAAAAATATCAATATAGGAAAGGCAACAGAAATCTGACACACCTCTGAGAATATAATTTCATAACTTTATATTGATGGCAATAAACTTTGTAATGCCCAGCAGACAGAAAGCAGGTTACAGTGTTAGACTTATGGCATCTTGTGTCCGGGGTCTTGCTGGTTACCTGCCCACCACCACTTTCCCTCCCACACTTTCACCCAATTGTAATTTAACAAGATTTTTTTTTTATCTTAAAAACAACTATGGATTCTTGCTCCAATAAAAACAAAAGATCACTATAGTTAATTAATTTCCCTCTCCAAAACTCTTAAAAACAAAACAATACATAATACAATGTGAAACGAGGGTGGCTGTCAGTGGTGGATAAGATGAGGCCTCATGCCCATGCTATCACAACCTCAGTAAACCTTACATTACTGGCATGCCTCTCCTCTCAACCAAACTGACAGCACACCTCACAGTTTCTTTCCTCTTTGGTACTTCAACAAGACAATATTTAACTTACTTTTAAAACCAATGAAAAAAAAAAAAATAAATAAATAAAATAAAATAAAATAAAATAAAATAAAATAAAATAAAATAAAATAAATAAATAGATAAATAAGAAAAAAAAATAAAATAAATAAAAAGATTAAATTAAATTAAATAAATCAACAAAAAAATAAATAAATATACATACTGCATTTTTGCTACTGCTTTTCTCTTTCTATCTGGTGAAAGGACAACTCCTCATCAAACCCTAACAGATGATGATGAGGTGAGAACAAAATGTCATGGATATGATGACTGTCCTGCAGGACACAATGACCTGCCCCAGACACACACAAGCTTGGGTTACCAGCAACGCCCTCAAAATATAAACACAGATACATGTCAAAGTGAACAAAATAATTTGTACATGTGATAATGTATTAGTATTGCCAATTAACTCTGGTAAGCAATAAAAAAAAAAAAAAAACTGCATAGATAATATATTCCTATATCAAGTGTTAAACTTTTATACAGAAAATAAAGAGCTACATGCAAAGCAAATATAATATATATAATAATAATCTCCATAGAAATAACACTATAAACTCTGATTGACTTCATGAAACACTGACCATGGAAAGATAATATGCTGGGCAGCAGGTGGTGCCAGATGGCTGCCCCAACGCAGCACCAAACACTGCTGGACTCCATGCCACACACAGACTGAGGCTGTGGCACCACCATGGCCTCAGCATGTGTGTGGTGCTGGGAGGACCAGGGTGTCCTTGCTACCACAGCTAAATGAATGTATCACAAGCATAAGGAGGTTATGAAAGAAGAAACTAGGCTGAAAAGTGAGGCTGGTAGGCAAGACAAAAGGGGCCCAGAGTCCCTCCAAGGCAGCTGCACCAACCCACACCACCACCACCACCCACAAAGAGCACTTGCTGTTATAACTTCTACCAGCAAAGGACATTTTCCTTTGCTCTGGATATGAGGCTCAACATGAATAATTTTTCTTCTAAAACTGCAGTACGTCTAAAGTATTTATGAAAGCCCAAATGTACATAACCTTTCACATATCCTCAATGTTCAAGATATTTGGTTCTAGAGGGTTTTTTAGTATTTTCTTGTTAAGAAAGTATGAAATAATATATGTCACCTCTATGTTTACTATCTTGCACAATGAAGATATTCAAAAGCTGGGGTTCACTGAAGGGCAGGTGGTTTGTGTAGTTGGCGTCACTATAAGGCTGAGGGATGATATGCCACAACCTACTCATCTCAACCTTACTGGCTCATGTGGGCAACATACTCTGGTCTTGCCACCAACCTGTGAATTTGACACTCAGGGAAGAAGTCACCACAGGGGCACTGGCACACACTTCCAGCAGCAGTTTGGCTCAGCCCTGACTCAGCAAGAATATCCACCAACCTGATTAATAACTAATATCACAATGCCCAAGCACTCACTGTAGCAAGTGATGGGTCAAACTCAGATTACTACTGATACTTGGCATTAATATTAAGTGCATTTCTAGAGAAGGGTGAAAAAAAAAAAAAAAAAAAAAAAAAAAAAAAAAAAAAAAAAAAAAAAAAAAAACGATCAGAGACCAAAACAACTGCATCACTTCCTCATCCCATCAGGACCAGCAACTGCTGCCAGGAAGGCTTGCCATTTCTGCATCCCTGGAGACAGTACTGTTGTGTTTACAATTTACTCCTGAACCATGTGTGTGGCCTGAACAACAGAGCAATAATGGTAAGTCTGAAATAATACACAATGGGGTTTGTGCCTACACATCACATTTGGCACAAGGTACATCTCACACAGAGGGAACACACTCCCCCAGGATATTCTACGAGTTGATGACTCACAATGGGTACATAAGATCAAAGGACAGCTCAGCATTGCAAAGTTCAAGGGTTGTTGCTCCTGTGGTGGCTAACTAAGCAAAGACCCGTACAGTAAAATCTCTTACAATAACAGACTGCAGGAGTGGGTGAGAATTTGCATATAAATGTATACATGTATGGACATGTCTGCATAATGTGTAGGCATGTTATGTTTAATTTCAGTTCATGAACACGTGCATGTCAGCTTGATTCTTGACCACACATTCATGAATGGAAGAAACCTTGGATTTATCAATAAAAAAAAAAAAAAAAAAAAAAAAAAAAAAAAAAGTATTCACACACAAACAACACCCCCAAATCCCTTCAACTCGAGTGCACTGCTGACAACCTCTGCATCCCATCACCTTCATCCCACACTGACCACCCTGCTCCTCCATAACCCTTCACAAACACAGTGGATATATAATCACATCAACCTCAGCTTTAGACCTTTCAACATTCTTGCAGGTGACTCAGTAGCTCTATCATGATGCACACTTGTTTTTAGTAGAGAGAGGTTTTGTTCCTGTCCCTGGGTTATGGATGGAGCAGTCACTATGGCAATTGACTCGGTGCACCGTATACGTAAATCCAGACTGCTTGTTTCAGCCCTCTATAAAGGATGACTGATAAGCAGTAATCTATAATATACTCCAATGAAGTCTTCAGAGGATACTGAGCAGCAATAGCCTCTTAAAGAAATCATGATAATACTAGACAGATCTCATTTTTCCTTGGTTTTAGATCATCAAGGTTCATGTCTCAGAGATACTCAAATGCAGCAAGGCTTAAGCTTCCCTTACCATGGCACTGATTGGTATGTGTCTAAGTGTCATAACTACAAGCACACTACAGTTGAGGAAAAAAATCTCATCAACAACTGGCCATCAGGAGACCCGATGCTCTGCCTTGCTGCTTGGTGCATCTCTGAAGCACAATCCTGGACAGTGACTTGGGAAATAAAAACAAAACTGTCATGTATGGCAAAGCAAACCCCAGTCAATATGTCTCTTGGGGCAAACTACACACTGGCGAGCAATACCACACACTCACATATACAAACATACAAATGTACACACACACACACACACACACACACACACACACACACACACACACACACACACACACACACACACACACACAGCTGACATGCTCCAGGGGATCTTGGGATGCTGGAATCCATCATATTTAACTCAAGCATGCAAGATTCCTCAAACAAGAACACCTCTACACTGAGGTCGCCACTATAGGGAATTGAACAATATATATATGAATACTATCAGTCCTACACACTATCAATCCTATTAATTATATAAAGTAATAAAGAGGCATTGCATATGCAGCTTCATTTTAGATTTTAAAAAGTCTTACAGGTACTAAGAGGGGTTGGGTTTCTAGAAGTTTTGCACAGTTGAAGTCAAAACCTTATAGTATTATGAATAAAAAATGCTTAGTTTAAGACAGGAAAGACACTTAGAAGGTGAAACCAACAAACTGCACTCTACTCTTATGGTCAGTCACAGGGAGTTGCCTCGCATGACACACCTCAGCCAGCCAGGATGAACGCTGCTGGCCACCACCACTGAGAGGCGGCCCCGCGCTCTCCGACCCTTGGATATGTTTACTGTGTCTTGAGGAACTAGGAAGAAGCCCAAAACAGTATAGTTTCAAACTACAAAACTACCATAGTTCTCACAATTGCAGTGCTAAATGAAAATATTCTCTTAGGGTCCTACACACTACCTTTGATTGACATGGGAGTTAAGACCTAAGGAGTGTTCTTAAAAAATTTGGATTATTTACTTAAACTGGAGTTGAACAATTGATCAGTTAATATATTATACACTAAAAACAATAATGTTAAAGTAATAAAGACCCTGATTTGAAAAAGAAAAAAAAAAAAAAAAATGTGAAAGTAATTGAAGTCAAGGAATTTTTCTGTTTATACTGTATACATCAGTGCTTTCACTGTCTCTCTACTTCTCTATATTGATTATGTGTTACTACTGTGTTTTCAGCTTGTAGACGGAGTGTTGATGAGGATCAACTTTCCCTGAGCTGGAGTGGGTAGCTGAGCCTCCCCTGTAGGTTGTACTGACCTTGTCACTAACCCAAATGTTGACTGTGGTACCACTTCCATGCATCTCCTCCTATTACTACTGGATATGTAGAGTATGAACTTGGGTAAAGAGGCTGGTAATGTGTTTTCTCAAATCAGGATCAGATGCAATAAGCAATGTTACCACAACCCAACATGTCAACTCTTATCCTTCAATCTAAAGCCATCAGATCAAATATCCAGTGCAGACACACCACAGTCACACTCAAGTGCCAGGAAACCCACTGGCTCATTATACTCTGGATGACAATAGTTGCCTGCATCACTGAGCTGTGTGGCACCTCAAGTATGGCTGTGGTCATGCCTGCTGGGACTATTAAAGCTGTTTTCAGGAGCCAAGAAAGCATTCCTGTTCACTAACGCTGAATTCTGTCTTCATTCACAACAAACTATTCATGAGCTTCTCTTGGTTGTTTGGTTAAAATGTCAAAAGTTTCCTGTAGAAAACTAGAAAACTTTCAGAAAAGGTAGTTTCCAAGTAAGGCTTGTAATCTGTGTGAAGACAGTTGGCAAGAACACTGGCAAATTCTTAATAACTGCAATCCTTGAAAGTCTATGCCCCTATTTCTCCCAATTAACAGACCGCCAGGTGGGTTATGTTAAAATTTATTAACCTACTTTTGAATATAAGCAGTCAGTTTATGTAGATAATAGCTGACTCATGATGATTTTGATTGATCATTTGCACCCATAAGGAACTGCACAAGATGACAGTATATAAATATAACTTTGGAAAGTCTGAGTAATTTTTTCTATGAGTAATCTTCCCTCTGATGTGGAGCTGCAGAAAGTGTCAATGCTGACCTTACTGTTGATATGCTTCTTCCCATGACAATGTGTAAGTACAATATTCATAGTAAAGCAAGGCAACATTCACCAGTGCAGTCCACACAGAGGGAAAGCAGGGCAAAAAGGAGACTGGAGGCATTCTGTTAGGAGCTTGATGAATGCATGACAAACCTTTGACCTAACACCCACAAAAGCCATCAGGCATCAAAATCTGGCAATAGTTATACAGGCTTTATCATAAAACTTCAAAAATAAGAAAAACTTTGTTTGGGGATAAAAAACAAGTGGAGGAAACCAAAAGAATACCAACTTGGGTGCCTCTAAATAATTTCTTGTGTTTTCTTTTTCGGCAAGCTTTTGCATGAGACACTCAAGTCAGGTTTTTGCATATACTTCTCATTTACTTAAACCTGCTTCTGAAGACTCTTGTGGAAGATCTTTTGATTCTCTTCTGCCCCTTTGCACCTCCCTGGCTTCCTCCTCCTCCTCCCGTGACCACTCACTTGTGCTGTAAGGGGACTCAGCACTGTGGTAGTTGGGTGAGTACGGCTCTTCCTTTGGTTCACACAACTGGACAATAGGTTCTAAACTTGGCCCATCTGTTCCATCCTCCCCTTCCTCAATATCGTCCTCTCCCTCATCATCACGCCCTACCCCTCCTCTCTTTCCTTCTGTTCCATCAGATTTCATATAAAGTTTTGATTCTCTTAGGATCTTGATTTTGAGGCTCTTGATTGGATGTCTTTTCTTTTTGTGAGTTTTTAGGCAGCGCCTGAGTCTAAACATGGCTGGACACTCATCGCATTTGATCCTGCGCCGCCCGTGACCCGGAAGCTTGGTGTGCATCCTCTGTACGTGGGTCTTAAGATTAGACCTCTGGGCAAAGCCGGCACCGCAATATTCACACTCAAAGGGACGCTCCCCCAGGTGAAGCTTCATGTGGATTCGGAGGTTGCTCATCATTGTAAATTTGGCACCACACTCCATGCAGTTGTATGGCTTAATGGCGGCGGGGTTTTTTTTTCTGCCTCTTCTGATAGTGGTTCCCCCATCCAATGAATGCACTCGATTCTTGTGAGCTTTGAGGTTTGATTTTTGTGTGAAAGCCTTGTCGCACTGGTCACACTTGTGAGGTCGCTCCCCTGTGTGGGTGACAGCATGGGTCTTCAAATTGGCTATCTGTCTGAATGCAGCATCACATTGGTCACACTTGTAAGGTCGCTCATCAGAATGAATTTTTTGGTGGGTCTTGAGTGTGGAGAGCTGTGTGAAGCAGGCCTTGCACTGTGGACACTGGTAAGGTCGTTCTCCAGTGTGAATTCTCTTGTGAGCTCTCAGGTTTCCCTGCTGAGTAAACTTTGAGCCACACACTTCACAGGAAAAGGGCTTCTCCCCTGTGTGGCGCCACATGTGATTCTTGAGCTGTGTGCTGTTCTTGAATATTTTGTCACAGTCGTTACATTTGTGAATGACTGGTGTGCGGGGTGGTTTGGGATCTTTTGGCTTCTTGGGTTTAGGAGGCTTAGGTGCAACTTGCATGTAGGACTCATGCCCTGTCATGGTGGAAGGGTAGTCCTGACTGAAGGTTTTGACATCATATGGCTTCATATCAAGGGCTTCCATTCCCTGTGAGTCCCTATGATCCCTATCCTGGTTTTCACTTATGTACTGGTTGAACACAGCACTGAAGGAGCTGGAATACAACTGGTGCTGTGGTGCTGGGTTGTTACTGCCATCAGGCACGGAGAACATAGAAGAGGCAGCAGGAGTGGATGGACCCACACTGTTGTGGCCCAGGTCAGCTCTGTACAGTGAGTCACCATAACGAGGAGATTCCACCCTCATGGGGTCTCTTAATGGGTGAGATGACTCAGGCATCATGCGGTGACTTAAGGAGTCATAGTGGGAGCGCATGGAGGAGTCTGGAAGTGGCAAAGTGTTTATCCTGGTGTTGTTACCGGCACTACTGCTGCTGCTATTGTTGGTGTTGCCACCGCTGTTATGGTTAATACGGAGATTTTGAGGCATGGGATGAGAAGCTTCTGTCACACACAAGTTCTCAGGAACCATGTGTGAAGCTTCACTTGTCACCCTGAGATTCTCTGGCATTAATGGGTGGCCCTGGGGTGTGTCTGCAGTCAGGCGGAGGTGATGTGGTGTGTCGGGGCCCAGGCGCATGTGCTGGCTGCCCTCCATCCCAAGGTGGTGCTGGCTGCCCTCTGACCCAAGGCGATGGTGCTGAGAATTTTCTCCATGCCTGAGGTGCAGGTGCTGAGAAGATTCTAGTCCTGCTCTTAGGTGTAAAGGTGTTTCTCCTCCAACTCTGAGGTGCTGATGTGTTTCATTATCATCTCTGAGGTGTTGAGGTGTTTCCACGCTCATTTGTAGATGCTGAGGAGTTTCAGCTCCCATTCTGAGGTGCTGAGGTGTTTCAGCTCCAACTCTGACATGTTGTGGAGTTTCTGTCCCAACTCTCAGATGCTGAGGTGCTTCTGAACCCATTCTTATGTGCTGAGGTGTTTCTGCTCCAAGTCTAAGATGCTGAGGTGTTTCTGCACTCATTCTTATGTGCTGATGAGCTTCATTACTTATTCTTAGGTGATGGGGCGCCTCAGGTTCAACATGCATGTGTTGGGGTGTTTCAGACCTAATTCTGAGATGATGTGCTTCCTCACTCATTCTGAGGTGGTGAGGAGTTTCTGAACCCATCTGTATGTGCTGTGGGGTCTCTGCCCTGCCTTGCAAGTGCTGGGGTGTTTCAGCTCCCATCCTCAAGTGCTGTGGTGTCTCTGCCCTGCCTTGCAAGTGCTGGGGAGTTTCAGCTCCCATCCTCAAGTGCTGTGGGGTCTCTGCCCTACCTTGCAAGTGCTGAGGTGTTTCAGCTCCCATCCTCAAGTGCTGTGGGGTCTCTGCCCTGCCTTGCAAGTGCTGAGGTGTTTCAGCTCCCATCCTCAAGTGCTGTGGGGTCTCTGCCCTGCCTTGCAAGTGCTGGGGAGTTTCAGCTCCCATCCTCAAGTGCTGTGGGGTCTCTGCCCTGCCTTGCAAGTGCTGGGGAGTTTCAGCTCCCATCCTCAAGTGCTGTGGGGTCTCTGCCCTGCCTTGCAAGTGCTGAGGTGTTTCAGTTCCCATCCTCAGGTGCTGTGGAGTCTCTGATCTTCCTTGCAAGTGCTGAGGTGTTTCAGCTCCTATCCTCAAATGTTGTGGAGTCCCTGCCCTGCCCTGCAAGTGCTGAGGGGTTTCAGCTCCCATCCTTAAGTGCTGTGGAGTCTCTGCCCTGCCTGGCATGTGCTGGGGCGTCTCTGCTTTCACACGACCATGCTGTGCACTTTCTGTACTGACTTGGAAATGAGGGGTGTCAGCTCGAGGCTGAAGGTGCTGTGAGGTTTCAGCTCCAATATGCAAATTCTCTGGCATCATGCGTTGGCTGCTTAAATCTGTTCCATATCGTAGTGATTCTGATCTTAAATTTTCTCCTGAGTAACGTAAATTTTCTGGCATCAGTCTTTGCTCTGTTGGAGATCTTAAAGTTTCTTGCATAATTCTCTGAGATGGATTGAAGTAATCTCTGAGGCTTTCCTGAACCATGCGTTGTGCATCTGCATGGCTGCGTACAGACTCGTGCATGCTGCGCTGAGAAGCCTCTGAAGGTTGCCTGAGAGAGTCAGCCATGATGGAGCGGTAAGCCACCTCAGAGCTCCGCATGGACTCTGACGCTTGGGGACGAAGGGCTTCAGCCACCAGCCGCTCAGGGTCTGACTGTAGACGCTGGAGGTCAGACACCAAGCGCTGTGCACTGGAAGCCAACTCCTGAGCTCTTTGTACATCCATTGGGTTCCTATAGGAGTCGCTGGCAGGACGATGGTAAGGGTCCAAAGCTTGCTCCTCCGTTCTCTGAAGCTCTGATCTAATGCGCTGCAGGTCAGCAGGAAGGCGTTGGGAATCACCAGTCTGTCTGTAGGGATCTGCCGGCATTCTCTGAGTTTCCAGCCCATACCTGGTTTGGTCAAGAGATTCAGCAGCTAACCTGTATGACTCTGGAAGGTACCTATGGGCCTCAGGAGGGGTTGGAGGCATGAACTTAGACCCCGGAAACATCATGTTGTGTCCCAGGGCCATGAGTTGGGCACTCGGTGATATGAGATTGGGGTTGGGGCTGGATATGCTTGGGTATGAGACAGGGATCTGCTGGCCTGGGACGGATGATGAGTGAGGGAACATGGCTCTCCCATCCAGCGCACTGGCTGGAGTGTTGCTGCGGCTGCCACTCTGCATCTGTGGATAAGGCACAAATGTAATGACAGAAGAGGCAACAAGATTGAAGAAGAGTAAGAGAAGGCAAGTGAATAATAGGCTCTCTTTCACCCTGAAAACAGTAATGAATGCTCACAATACTGACTACTGACCATCCACATACTACACCTGAAATTAATCACAATGAATAATTTAGTTTTACTCACATTAAACATACAAAAAAAATACCTGGTAACAGTAAATGTCAACACAAAAATGGATAGATGAGAGAAAATATATAATTCCAACAGTACACAGATGATCTCACACCAATACCTGCAAACTTGGCAATTCCTCATCTTGCAATGTACACAACACCAGCAATTTTTCAAGTGCTCAAGTGAGTGCTGGCATGAGGTTAATCCCCATGTGTTCAAATACAGTAGTAGCTGTGAGTCTAGAAAGTGTTGGAATATGGTTACAGTTCTATGGGTCACATGTGGGACATAATGTTTCACAATGAGATTATATGTAGCTTATGAAAATTGTACAGGGTATAGGAAAAGTTATATGGTTGCACTGTGTAACTGATGATAGTACTGATCAAAAGTAATACACTTCATGCCTATGTAGCTTTACTTGTGATGCATTAACCTGTGACACACTTTGCTATTAAGGTTAACTTATGTAGAGCATGAATTTATGAAATAAGGATGTTTAACTATATTTGTTTTCCATACTTTCTGCTTAATATATTTATCATGGTAAATACTGCTATAATACATGAAAATGGCACATGTTTAATGAAATAACAAATCTAAAAAACATTTATCCATATCTGGCACCTGCTCCTAAGAATTCCCCTACATCCTCTAATCCTCTAATTTTTCTCTGTCTCCTTTCATTTATCAGAGCCTTGTCTTTGCATTTTGACAGAGACCTTCCTTCTGCACCCAGCACATCCATCACATTAATGTATAATCTCTCCTTCATCTCACTTTCTACTATCATTTCTATGAGACCAAATTGCCTCAGGATCCACTCAACATTTCATTCCTTAACCTTTCCACAATACACCAAATATGTATCTTATACACCCTTTCACTATTTCATTCATTCATTCTTTACACACCATAGGTATTTCTCATGTGGCTCCCGTTCATATTTTTTTAAGGTAGGAGAGGCACTGGCCGAGAGAGAGAGAGAGAGAGAGAGAGAGAGAGAGAGAGAGAGAGAGAGAGAGAGAGAGAGAGAGAGAGAGAGAGAGAGAGAGAGAGAGAGAGAGAGAGAGAGAGAGAGAGAGAGAGAGAGAGAGAGAGAGAGAGAGAGAGAGAGAGAGAGAGAGAGAGAGAGAGAGAGAGAGAGAGAGAGAGAGAGAGAGAGAGAGAGAGAGAGAGAGAGAGAGAGAGAGAGAGAGAGAGAGAGAGGCCTATTGAGGTGCTAATTACCAAACAGTCAGAAACTATCATAAAAAATTAGAGGATAAGCATCTTGAAACCTCCCTTTTGAAAGAGTTCAAGTCATATGAAGGAGGAAATACAGAAGCAGGCAAGGGGTTCCAAAGTTTACCAGAAAAGGGAATGAATGATTGAGAATACTCATTACAGAAGTGGACAGAAAAGGGGTGAGAGAAAGTAGAACATCTTGTGCAGCAAGGCTGCAGGAGGAGAGAGGGCATGCAGTTAGCAAGATCAGAAGAGCAGTTAGCATGAAAATAGCAGTAGAAGATACCAAGAAATGCAAAACTGCAGTGAAGGTGAGAGAGACTGAAGACCGTATAAATTAGAGGAGAGGAGCTGATATGATGAAAAGCTTTTGATTCCATCCTGTCTAAAATAGCTGTACGAGTGAAACCCTCCACACATGGATGGATAAGAGCCCTGTATAGTGTTAGCGGCTGGAGAGATGAGAAAAACTGGCAGCGATGACTGAGAATGCCTAACTTCATAGAAGCTGTTTTAGCTAGAGATGAGATGTGAAGTTTCCAGTTTAGATTATAAGTAAAGAACAGACTGAGGATGTTCAGTGTAGAAGAGGGGAACCGTTGAGTGTCATTGAAGAAGAGGGGATAGTTATCTGGAAGGTTGTGTCGAGTTGACAGATGGAAGAATTGAACTGAACAATAAGTTTGCTCTGCCCCAATTCAGAAAAAATTCAATGAGATCTGAAGTCAGGTGTTCTGTGGCTTCCCTGTGTGAACTATTTAGTTCCTGAAGAGTGGATGTCAATAAAAAGACATGGAAAAATGCAGGGTGTTATCATCAGCATAAGAGTGGATAGGACAAGAAATTTGGTTTAGAAGATCATTAATGAATAATAGGAAGAGAGTTGGTGACAGGACAGAAACCTGACGAACACCACTATTAACAGACTTAGGAGAAGAACAGTGACCTTCTACCAAAGCAGCAATAGAACAGTCAGAGAGGAAACTTGAGATGAAGTTACAAAGAGATGGATAGAAGCCGTAGGAGGGTAGTTTGGAAATCAAAGCTGTGCCAGACCCTATCAAAAGTTTCTGATATATCTAAGGCAACAGCAAAAGTTTCACCAAAATCCCTAAAAAAGGATGAACAAGACTCAGTAAGGAAAGCCAGAAGATCACCAGTAGAGTGGCCTTAATGAAACCCATACTGGTGATCAGATAGAAGGTTGTGAAGTGATAGATGTCTAAGAATCTTCTTGTTGAGGAGATTCAAAACCTTTAGAGAGTTAAGAAATTAAAGCAATAGGACAGTAGTTTGTTTGAGTATTAGAGTGGTCACCCTTTTTAGGAACAGGCTGAATGTAGGCTAACTTCCAACAAGAAGGAAAGGTAGATATTGACAGAGTTGGAAGAGTTTGACTAGATAAGGTCCAAGCACAGAGGCACAGTTTTAGAGACAGAGCCCACAGTTTTGGGGCCCTATCAAGTCCATAAGCCTTTTGAGGGCTAAGACCAACAAAGGCATGGAAAATATCACTGCAAAGATCTTACAGCAGGGATTCCCAACCTTTTTGTTCCTCTGTACCCCTTGGACATTTTTATAGATTCCTGTGTACCTGTAAATAAATTAATAATAAAAAAGATGGAATTGTAATATTTTGATATTGTACTGTGCTTGAAAGTACTTGTAAAATGGTTGAGTACGTGGAATCCAAGAAACATATGAGTACATTATATTGTACACTTAAGTATGAGTACACGTACTTACTTGACATTAAAAATATTTTTTTGATATTAATCTCAGATATTCATATCTTTTTCATTTATTATTCTTGTATGTGTAATAAAATTTTATGTAACACTTGCAACAAAGCAACACTGACAGAGCTGGTGATGAACAATGTCATCACACCTTCACTAGTTGTGAGTGTCAATAGGACTGAGGGACTCAAATCGGTGCCGCCACCAGTTTTCAGTTGGTATACACGTCCAGTACACCATCCTTTCAGGTCCAATACAGATTGTGGCCATGGGAAGTTTCATAATAGTGAAAACAAATGGTATTCACCCTAGTCTTGAAGTAATTTAGATAAAAGTTTTGCTTATCAAATGAGGAAACTGGAAAAAAAACAAAAAAACATGACGCTGTTCAATCTGAATGCAGATTACAGCACCATGTATTGCACAGTAGTGGTTATTCTCTGACACCCAATGTACCCCCTGTAAAGTGCAAATGTACTACTGGGGGGTATATGTACCTCGGTTGGGAACCTGTCTTAATGGTTAGCATGAAGTAGTCGGAGGGTGGAGGAGGAGTAACAAACCCCGAATCATCTAAGGTAGTGCAAAGGTTTAAACTTTACAG
Source organism: Scylla paramamosain (assembly GCF_035594125.1). Taxonomy (NCBI): domain Eukaryota; kingdom Metazoa; phylum Arthropoda; class Malacostraca; order Decapoda; family Portunidae; genus Scylla; species Scylla paramamosain. The sequence goes on from NC_087154.1 coordinate 21,498,888, forward strand.
ATAGATGAGATGGCAGTGGCGCCATCAGGTTAAAATAAAGGATGAAGAAACAAAGTTATTGGAGACGTTTTTTGGGTAGGTACAAAAAGTCACAAGGGGAATTAGATCTTGGAGAATTTTTACATTTTCTATTAACGAATGAGTTTTTGGCTAGTTGGAGAACAGACATGACATGATTCTGGGCAGCAAAATAAAGTGCATGAAATTCAGATGCTGAAAGGCTCCAGTACCTTTTGTGGGTCACTTCTCTCTCATGTATAGCATGAGAACAGGCTGTGTTAAACCAAGGTTTAGAAGGTTTAGGATGAGAGAAAGAGTGAGGAATGTATGCCTCCATGCCAGACACTATCACCTCTGTTGTGCGCTCAACACACAGAGATGGGTCTCTGACACAGAAGCAGTAGTTACTTCAAGGTAAATCAGAACAATACCTCCTCAGGTCTCCCCAATTAACAGAGGCAAAATGCCACAGACACCTCCACTTTGGGGGATCCTGAGGACGGATTGGAGCAACTGGACAAGATATAGATATGGGGTTGTAATCGGAGGAGCCCAGTGGATCCTTATCTTTATTTTCTGGCACAATTATTCTATCACACTTTTCCTATTTTATCTCCATGCTTACTGTGCATTCTTACTCCCTAGAAATCCAACCACTTTTCTCCCATGCCTCTGGGATCAATCCAAAAAAATTATATATGTAACTCCTCACTTTTCTCCTCTCCATTTAGTTAAAATTAGCAGTCTTTGGGAGATTCAAATCTTTCAGTTTCTGGGCAATAAAAAAAATTTCATAATTTTTACTGCTTTCATGCATCATTAACCTACTTTGATTCACATTCTGGTTTAACTTCTACCTTTAGGATACATGATCAAAAACATTTACCAGCTTTTAATGATAACCAATTTCCTGCAATGAGAAGAAAGCCATTATACTAATTACTTTACCTGTTTTAGAGTAAACAATCCCATCCTCTGTTCAGTGCTAAATGAAAATAATGAAATTTACTTTCATGGTTTTGGATATTTGTGGAAGACTACAGAAAATATTACTGTACAGCAAAAATCCATGTGGAGAGAGAGAGAGAGAGAGAGAGAGAGAGAGAGAGAGAGAGAGAGAGAGAGAGAGAGAGAGAGAGAGAGAGAGAGAGAGAGAGAGAGAGAGAGAGAGAGAAAAGGAATAAAGTCTGGGTTGAAAAAGGCTCATACACACCTCCTGCTGTCTTCCTGCTATTCCCCACACACCACACCACATAGATATTCCATCACACTTCCATTTGGGTGTGTTGGGATCTTGGTTCTTTTGTCCTTGTCTAATTTTGACCTCATACTAACTCTTTGAGACCTTGTTACCTAGACTGCTTCTGAATTATTATAGGTCACTGTAAGTTAGAATAAGTCAAGTATATTTATGTTTTCATTCAGTACATTGGGCTATGTCAGTCAAGGAAAGGATCCCAATTAGGTAATATAATGGTCTGGGTAAGTTGAGGCTCAAGTGAAGTAAGACTTAATGAAACTGCACTTGTGTCTGCCTCAGTTACTCTGTGGAGTTAAGTTGCATTCCACTGATTATATTTCTTCAATTTTCAAGGCAATACATGTGCTGACAGAACTGTGTTCATTGCACCATACCTCTGTGGATAGCTGCATATTAAGTGAGGTGAGTAGTGAAGGTCATTAAAGTTATTTTTTGTTACTTGATGTGTGATGGACATAATGGGGGAGACAATGGCATCAGGAGAGCTTGTACTCCAACAGACTTGTCATGTCACACAGTTACACTGAAGCACTCTTCCATTTGTTAGTCATCTGTAGCTGCATGGCTTCAAAACTTCCTCCTACAGAGGCAAGCAATGATAACCAATCCATATCTGTTCCACTAAGTCCTTTTTATTCCTTTATTTTTATTTTTTTATTTTTTTTTTAGCACAAGTAGATTCATGGACTTCACAAAACTGTGGTAACAGACCCTAATCCCCACTAGTGTTGAGGGCCAAATGCATAATTGTCAGAACATCATCATTGTTAATGAATTAAAAGCACAGGGATATATACAGTTGCATACAGATAACACCATCTTTGAACGGATAGTGAAGATTACATTTACTATAATGATCATAAACCTGTACTATCTATTCCTTCCAGGTGCAGCCCATCAATAGCCTTTTCCTACACTGGGGGTGGATGGTAAAGAGAGAGAGAGAGAGAGAGAGAGAGAGAGAGAGAGAGAGAGAGAGAGAGAGAGAGAGAGAGAGAGAGAGAGAGAGAGAGAGAGAGAGAGAGAGAGAGAGAGAGAGAGAGAGACTACTATTAGGCCTACGGTAACAATTACTGCATGTCACCTTCCACAACTGACAAATTTGTTATTACTATGATGCACATATTTATCCTGAGCATCATAATATTATGGGAGTATACTACCATGCCCAAAGCCCCACAGCATTCCAATATCTCCAATCCAGAGCTAGTTTTACATGCAAATGGATTATTTAGTGCAACAAAGCCATCTAGCACCACACCCAGGGATCTTAATTACTGCTTGGGGCATGAAAAGATAGACAATATGGGCAATAGTAAGCAGGTTTCCCAGAAGTAAGAAAAAAAAAATACAATAAACTTGTTACCTATAGATATAAATTTGTTTAGCAATAATAATGGAAAAAATGAAATAATAATAATAATAATAATAATAATAATAATAATAATAATAATAATAATAATAATAATAACAATAATAACAACAACAATAATAACAATAATAATAATAATAATAATAATAATGATAATAATAATAATAATAATAATAATAATAATAATAATAATAATAATAATACATATTTTATGGGGAACTTGAAACACAGCTATGAAATAATTTCTGGATAGTGAAAGTTTATTGAGTAGTTTCACATGTCTAAATGCACACCAGATTCTCAACAACAAGACTTCCTGAAAAGTATACAATAATGAACCTCTCCAGCTAGTTGGGACACTTCAGCATTGCATGTGTTGGTTATGAAATGGCATTAGTGAAGCTGGTATGTGACTTGGGAGCCTCCTCAAAGCTGATTATGTAGCAATTATACTTAATTTCTTTAAAGAAATTTTGTGAAAAAAAAAAAACTTTCCCTTTACATGTTTCTTACATGCTCTTCATACTTTTATGCATTTATGAACATGTCTTCCAGAATATATCCTGCATTAAAAACCCTAGATTGAATTCACATGATATTTTTAGTCCTTTACCAGAAAGTATTGTATTTCCATATTTGCCAGTGTATAAGAAGCATGAGAGAGAGAGAGAGAGAGAGAGAGAGAGAGAGAGAGAGAGAGAGAGAGAGAGAGAGAGAGAGAGAGAGAGAGAGAGAGAGAGAGAGAGAGAGAGAGAGAGAGAGAGAGAGAGAGAGAGAGAGAATGATGAATAGTTATTGGGAGGGGGTCTGGGATGACCTGTGTTGAGCAGTGGTCCACAGAGCACAAAAAATATTACAAACAATATTCACAGTAATGTATAATAGTGAAAAGAGCAAGCTTGAATTAAAGGTCTGGTACACAATGTAGAACTGCCAATACAGCGCTGCATCTGCAGTCTCCACTGTGTTGCAGTAAGGTTAACCCAATCAACTAATGAGGTGCTTGTAAAGAGATGCAACTGAAAAATTCCAATAAATTACTGTTCAAAGACCAGACTAGAGTATGTTGTTTGATCTGCCCTCTAGGTGTTTACTAATGATGTCTACTCAACTTTTATGGAATACCACTTGAACAATAACTCATAAGAATCTATGAAAGATTTAGATAAGATTTTCCCTTGAGATTTTGAGAGAGAAAAAAAAGTATTTGGGATGGTAAAAACTCCTGCCTTCTCACTGCACAAGACTAAGTAAATTTGGTTTTACTTACAGTAATTCTTAATACAGAAAAAAAAAAAAACTGGATGAAAGGGTACTGGGGGAAGAGAGAGAGAGAGAGAGAGAGAGAGAGAGAGAGAGAGAGAGAGAGAGAGAGAGAGAGAGAGAGAGAGAGAGAGAGAGAGAGAGAGAGAGAGAGAGAGAGAGAGAGAGAGAGAGAGAGAGAGAGAGAGAGAGAGAGAGAGAGAGAGAGAGAGAGAGAGAGAGAGAGTGAAATTCAGTTGAAAATGTAATAAATAAATAAATAAATAAATAAATAAAAAAAAAAAAAAAAAAATTGCACAGCTGCCGTAACTACAAAGACAAAGTTGACACGGCTCTTCTTATCAGAGAGTTGGTTACCTTTCAGTATTCCCTTGGTATTTTTATCACAAATATTCCATAAGTTCTAACACATGACAAAAAGCAACATAGGCACACATACAACATTAAGGTTGGATTCACACAAGCCATTTTTTGTGGTCAGTGGCTACTACAAAAAATGGCTGCCACAAAAAATTGTGTGTAGAAGCACTGTGCACACAAACCACTTGATGGCAGCCACAAATAAGGTCAGTGCCATATGGATCTCATGGATATAGCAGCTGTCTGCACTCTCTTTGTGAAGATGAAGCACAAGAAGTGCAGAAAGTACTGGGTGCACCCATAGTTACTAAGAGACTACTGCGTGGAGCATTCCACATATTATTTTCTTTAATATTTTTGGTCACTGTATTCCTTCAGATTCAAATCATACAGTGCTGGTCTCTCCTCCACCTCTGTGATCAGTATTTCACAGTCAAAAAACTCTTTTAAACTCTTCTTCCCACATACAGAAAGGAGTATTTGATGCTATGGCAGACAGGGCAAGACAGCACGAAAGCAGCAGGAGACAGGATGGCAGTCCACAGTGGCTCATGTGTATGCTGCCATTTGAAATAATAGTTTCTATCGCTGGCCACTGTGGCTGGCCACAGTGGTGTGGTCAGAAAAATGGCTCTGCCTGCCACAACTCACCACTTTTATGTGGCTGCCACAAAAAATGTGGCCCATGTGAATGGACCCCATATAGATATGTGTTCTATATTTGACCTTTTTTTTTTTTTGTAGTGACCAATGACTACAAAAAATGGCTCTTGTGAATGCAGCTCAAATCAAAGCTAAATACTGTAAAATATTTTTTGTTTCTTATAAAGAAGTAATTCATAAGGAAACAGAGTATCAATTCACGGAACATCCTGGAATAAAGTTTTACTCAGTTTGGTTATCTTATAGCAGGGGTTCCCAACCTTTCTGTTCCTCTGTACCCCTTGGAAATTTTTATAGGCTCCTGTATACCCATAAATAAATTAACAATAAAAAAGATGGAATTGTAATACTTTAATATTGCACTGTACTTGTTAAATGGCTAAGTACGTGGAATCCAAGTAACATATGAGTACATGATATTGTACACTTAAGTGTGAGTACACATACTAACTTGAACCCAAGCCTGGTATTGATATGACATTAAAAATATTTTTTAATATTAATCTCAGATATTTATATCTTTTTAATTTATTATTCTTGTATGTGAAGTAAAATTTTATGTAACACTTGCAACAAAGCAACACTGACTGAGCTGGTAATGAGTAATGTCATCACACATTTACTAGTTGTGAGTGTCAGTAGGACTGAGGGACTCAAACTGGTGCCACCCACCAGTCTCCAGTTGGTATACATGTCCTGCACCCGATCCTTTCAGGCCCAGTACAGATTGCAGCCATGGGAAGTTTCATAATAGTGAAAACCAAATGGTATTCACCCTAGTTTTGATATAATTTTAAATAAAAGTTCTGATCACTAAAATGAAGAAATTGGAAAAAAAAAACATGACATTGTGCAATCTGACTGCAGATTACAGCATCATGTATTGCACAGTAGTGGTTCTTCTCTGACACCCAATGTACCCCCTGTAGAGTGTAAATGTACTACTGGGGGTACATGTACCTCAGGTTGGGAACCCCTGCCTTACAGCATTTCCTTAACATTTTAACTAGCATAATTTTTTCAGTGTTTGAACCTATGGTGAAAAGAACCAACAACTTTTCTTACAATACCAATATATTTTTTTTCAAAATCTCCTAAAATAAGGATGCCTTATCCGCAGGTGCATCTCATATGCTGGCAAATATGGTAAGTAGTACAAACAGCATGTAAGCCCTGTCTAAAAGACAAGTCAGTCTGTGTATAAGCTTGAGAGAAAATTCAAGGTGGAACTAGCAAGTGTTAGGAAGCTGAAGTGTGTGTAAAAGGGTTGGGAGAATTGGGGTGTGAGGGGAGGGGGTGGGAGTCTGCTCTAGAACACTCACATCAACACTGCTGCTCTACCAGACAAACACGGTCATTTTGTTGAAGATCTGAGAAACTATGTGGGAGAGAGAGAGAGAGAGAGAGAGAGAGAGAGAGAGGAGAGAGAGAGAGGAGAGAGAGAGAGAGAGAGAGAGAGAGAGAGAGGAGAGAGAGAAGAGAGAGAGAGAGGAGAGGAGGAGGAGGGAGAGAGAGAGAGAGAGAGAGAGAGAGAGAGAGAGGAGAGAGAGAGAGAGGAGAGAGAGAGAGAGAAAGTAGCAATAAGGGTGAAATGAGTGTGAACAGTATGTCTACAAATGTTTGTACAAGCACTTCCGTGATTAAATACTGAATGCAACTCTTTTTAAAAAAATTATAAATAATTTTGCTCACAGTCACACACATCGACATGAAGTACATTTCTTAAAAATCAATATGAGCTACAACTGATAGAAAAAAAAATCCTATTAAAATATACAAGCAAATTTATGTAGCAGTTTTAAAATTTACTTCATATAAAAAAAGCTTTGTGACTTTTCTTCTTAACTGTTTAATATAGACCAAGTTAAATACCAAGACATTTTCAAATCCTAAAAGCTTGGACTGTCATATGGATTGGCCTCTGAGGGGCAGGGCTGGGGAAGCAGATTTGGGGCTCTGCAAGCCATGGCATTACCCTGTCTACCATAGGGATCTCCCTCCAACTTGATCATTTCTGCTCCCTCCATTGGGCCCCCAGTCAGTCCTGGCATCTGATCCCCCCTGGCCTTCCCTAATCTGCACTATGGGTTCCCCTATCATCTGCTGGGAGGAGACTCCACCGTCATCATCACCCATATCATCCTCCATCACATACTGGGAGTCACATAGTATTTTAATTTTCAAACTCTTCACAGGATGCTTCTTCATCTTGTGAGTTTTCAAGTTGGTCTTTTGCCTAAAGGCTGCTGAGCACTCTGAGCACTTGAAGGGGCGCTCATCATTGTGAATATGCTCATGGGTCTTCAAGTTTGAACGCTGTGCAAAGCTGGCATCACAGGAGGAACACTGAAAAGGTTTCTCACCTGAGTGAAGCCGCATGTGGATCTTGAGGTTGGACATCATAGTAAACTTGGCTCCACACTCCTCACAGACATAGGGACGGATGGCCTCCAATTTCTTTTTGCGTCCCCTTTTCGTTGAAATACCATCACTTGAGTGAAGCTTGATCATGTGAGATTTCAAATTTGATTTCTGAGCAAAAGCTGACCCACACTCCTCACACACATGTGGTCTCTCCCCTGTGTGGATCTTTTCATGAGTTTTCAGATTTGAAAGTTGACGGAACTTTGCACCACACTGAGTGCAAGAGTAAGGTCTCTCGTCAGTGTGTATGCGTTTATGATTTCGTAGGTGTGTGGACTGGACAAAAGTTGCCCCACAAATCTCACATTTAAAGGGTCTCTCTCCTGAGTGTATTAATTTGTGGCTCTTCAAGTTAGACTGCTGTGAGAATCTTGTGAAGCAAATGTCACATTCATAGGGCTTCTCACCAGTGTGAATCTTCATGTGTGTGCGTAAATTGGAAATCTGTGTGAAGGTGGCACTGCATTCCTCACCATGTGTACGGCCGTTCCCCTGTGTGGGATGCGCATGTGGGTCTTGAGGTTAGACTGCTGGGTGAAGGTGGCCTGGCAGATAGTACAAGAATATGGCTTCTCTCCCGTGTGGCGCCACGTGTGATTTTTCAGCTGTGTCCCGTTCTTGAACTCCTGGTCGCACATCTGACACCTGTATGTCTTACACTGTCTTCCTTTAGCTAACTTTGACCTCATGAGTAAGTCAGAATGTTCTGTGGCCTGGGCAAGAAGACCAAGTTCAGGGCTGCTGCCACCCCTTGAGGAGTCCTCCCGGCAGAAAATATCCTGGTTAGGACACTCATTTTCAAAGCGGCTCAGGTGAGAGCCTGCCCCTGCTACCTCTCCACTGTCACTGCGTCCTCTGTTGACCTGTGGTGAGTCACCTCCAGTGTTGCTGGTATCAGACAAAGCTTCTCTCCTTGGAGTAAAAGCTTCATCATAATACTGGCGCTTAAAGTTAGCAGCACCTTCTTCAGAATACTGTTGATATGGTGAAGGAAATGACACAGGAAACATATGGGATGATCCTGCAACAGGACCTGAGCTGCCCTTACTTTTAGGTGTCTGGGATGACAGGGGAGTGCTATCATCTATGCTACCTGTGAACATGGATTTACCAAAGTGAATACTATCACTTTCACTTTTAGTTGTGGTTAGTCTGGAGTTGTGGGAGAGCCTCTCTGGAGAGGATAGGACCCTTGATGAGTGTCCTTCCAGACGAGGGGAGTCAAGGTTGAGGTGGGAAGGTAGAATCGGGTGTAATATACGTAGGCCTTTCACTGTGAGATTGGCGCTGTGGGGCAGTCTGTGGTCTGTCTCCCAATATCAGAATTTATGTCTGGATTAGACTTATGTGTTTCACCAGCCAGAGACTGACCACTGCTTCCTCCTGCAGTGTAAGGCATTCGCTGAGCTTCAGACTCTCCAACAGCCAGACGATAGGCTTCAGTCATGTATCTGTGGGTGTCATGGGCAGCACCTGGCATTAATCTTCCGGCAGGGAACATGACATTGGGGCCCAGTGCCATAAGAGATGCTCCTTGTGTTACCAGACCTGAGCCTGGACTTGAGGTGGCAGGGTAATGAGGTGCAGAACTTGCCTGACCAGCGGCTCTCATGTCTTGACGTAACAAAGCAGGAAACAGTGACCGACTTCCACTTGGTTCTGCTGGGGGTACTGCTCCGGCTTCCACCACTGATCTGAAAGTGTACATTCGCTTATCCCTCTATCCTTTTTCAAGAAACACTTTTAATATATTTGACTTCTACTATATGAATTCAAAACATAATTAAAGTTTACGGCATCTACATGTAATATTTTGACTTTTAGTAAAAACAAAATCACTGTGAAAAATAAGTAAATATTGAAAGAAAAACATAATACTACAATGCAGAAGAACAAGACAACATTCCCGATTAGAAATGGAATAGTGAAAGAAAGACTGTTAGGAACAATTAGAAAAGTGAATAATTTTGCAAAATAAGAGCCCAAGGCAGCCAGCAACCAGACATGGTAAAACATTGAGGTTATGCTTCAAGAAGCAGTTGGTACAAGTGATGCTTCTCTGTAAGTGGGTGAGGCCTCCTCATTGGTGCTCTAACACTACCCTGCAGGACTCGTGAGGCTTGTGTGATAAAAGAACACTAAACCAGTTGCTTCTTGAAACAGACCGTCACAAGGGAAAGTGGCTTACCTTCGTATGACTTTTACAGAACTTGATGACCGACATAAATAATGTCTTCAGGTCTTTCTCCTCTTCCATACATTGCAGACAAATTTTTTTGACAGAGGGAAAAAAAGAAAAAAAATTCAGACCCTTTCTTAATAACAGGGTAAAGTTGAGGTTTATGACAGCAGTAAAACAGATAGTGTCGTTCCCTGCCCGGGTCTGTTTCACGAAGCCATCACCTCTACCAGGCCAAGCTAGTGCTACACGTTGCCATGCTACATCACTTAGCACCGCACATGGTTCACCTCCGTAAGTGGAGCACATTGAAGTTGTTACTGATACACTACCCTAGAAATGTAATACAGAAAATATCACAAATTTCCTAAAAAAAAAAAAACCTGTAAGCAGTGGAAAGTCCAGTCAATGAAAAGCACAACAATATGGCCTTCTACAAACTGAACATCTAAAACCTTTTCATTCATCAATTTTTCATAGATGTAGAAAATTAAGAAAAAATCACATGTAAGTCAATAGACACATTAAAATTTAATACAGCATTTGCAAAATATGAATAAAGTTAAAGTATAACAAGACCATCACATATTCTAAATGTACACATAAGGAAAGTAGAATGCTTGCATCTTGATGAAAACTGTTAACAGGACTGAACTTTATACTGTATTTGTAAAAGAAGACAGCTGAAGAGAGATGTCAGAGAAAACAAAGACATTTGAAAGGAAAGGACATAATATAGGAGAGTTTCTTGGCCTCCAACATCCAAGAGGAATAGAGATTATCAAGAGGACCTTAAGTAACACAATTAGAATATGAGACCCCTTTCATGTGAGAAAAAAGTGGAAGAGTATGGAACAACACAGATGGGGAGGTAGAGCATGATCTAAGATGACTGAGAAATGATGCATGGAGACAATCCTAAAAGCATTTCTGCTCCCCTGTGGCATGTGAAGCTCCTGCTGTAAACATGATGAAAATATTTATTTAATGTCACAAAAAGTATCTAATAAAAACATCAGTCATTTATATTCAAAGCTTAATAAACATAAAAGTGACAGACACATTTGATAGAAACATTCAGAAAATGGACACTGGTTATGCATACATTCTGCATGATCCACAAAAATTGTAAATAATGGTGCAGCCACAAGTGTCTAAGTCATATGAAGCCAAAGTCACTTAAATGGAAGGGCAATTATTGTCTAGATATTATATCTTAAGCACTACAGTAAATCAAGATATTATGCAAATGTCAGGAAGATTGTGAGGATGAAGTATAATCATTCATTTCTTTGTTAGAAAGAGAGCACCTAAAACACAAACAACTCTTGGGAAAAGGGTGGCAGGCCTTTGGTGTGTGAGAGAGAGAGAGAGAGAGAGAGAGAGAGAGAGAGAGAGAGAGAGAGAGAGAGAGAGAGAGAGAGAGAGAGAGAGAGAGAGAGAGAGAGAGAGAGAGAGAGAGAGAGAGAGAGAGAGAGAGAGAGAGAGAGAGAGAGAGAGAGAGATTCTACAATGTTTTCCAAACCACATGAAAACTAATAATAAATGCTTTAAAAATCCGAGTAGGCCCAGGTAAATTTTCTTAAATGTACAAATCATTACTTGTCAAATATCATATCCAAACTTTGTTTATATCTAAATGCAAATGGAGTTCCAACTACACATGATTTTCTCATTTTGACTCTCAAAATAATCCTTGACATGTGAGGCAGTTGATTCACCTACAATCTTTTGTATCACTAAAAAATGACTGAACCCAATAATAGTGACAAATTCATTTTTCACACAAAGCTACAGCAGAAACAGTCCAAGTAATAATCTCCAATGATGTTGGCATCTACATGAGTCAACAATGTTTTCACTATCATTGATGATCATATGGTAGTAGTTCTGACTAGTGTCTGCAATTACAGCTTTCCTCTTTGACATGTGCATGAAATCTTTGTCACTTTCTTACCATATCAGGGTCTTGCCCAGCTCGGTCGTGGAAGCGATGGAACATGATGGGCCAAGGGAGGGATGAGGTTCAGTGTCTTGCTGCAGCACAGCTCACAGCAAACATGCGCTGTGCCACTCCGGTGCTGCCTGTCAATATGAAGAACTATAGGCTCCATTTTCAAACAATACAGTGCTTCTAAAGATAAAATGAGACAGGGAGAATGAGGAGCACATAGGTAATTTACTGAATTCTCTAGAATAAGTACAAAATATGCAAACCAGCTACATCATAATTTAAGAAAGCATATATGACTCCTCTGGGTGCTAACTTAAAATATAAACATTTAGAACTTTACTAATATGAGAATGGTTTACAGCTAAACTGAGTGAGTCTGAATTCACACCTGAGTGAGCTGTCATCACTTGGATTTATATCTTCAGCTCTGCGCCTTCTATTTGTGAAGAAGAAAAGATATATGTAAATAACTTAGCGATTTGTAGCTTCACAGCTTGGCTGGAGTGGTTGGCTGAGTTTTTCCTTCCTGTGTGTGTATGTGTGTGTGTGTGTGTGTGTGTGTGTGTGTGTGTGTGTGTGTGTGTGTGTGTGTGTGTGTGTGTGTGTGTGTGTGTGTAAGTCACCACTATTTTGAGGATCATATACTGACCTTAAGAGTTTCAACAGTACCATGTAGAAATGTTGTATTGAAGAACTTTATGAAATTTCTAAGGACAAGCATTTAAAACTGTACATCATTTCTATCATTCAAAACCACCAACTTGCTCCACACCAATGATTATTTACTTCACAATGTAGAGAAAATCTGGCAATAAAAAAAGAAGAAAAAAAGTTATCATAATTCAATTTCCCTTTACTTTAACTGAGCCAATCTGTCCATAAGTTTTTATTACCAAAAAGAGCTTACATGTTACTGGTAAGATTCCCAGTTACTACTTAATACCTTTATGATGTGATCTAATGTTGATGGCCAAGTTTTATGTAAATGTCCTCTTGAATTATGACTGTCTTCATGAACCTAGGGATAAATGCTCAATTTCCAATATTGGACAATGTTTGGGGAAAGCTTACTTCCCAAGGATCAATTGTAAGTGGTCTTACAAATAAACAATATGCAGTGTTTTTTTTTTTCTCAAATGATTCAGTGCAATTCTGTTAACTGCAACACACCTGTCATAAAGGTGAGTAAGTGATTAATAAGCAGAATTCTGAATGAAATGTTAAAACCACCCTTCAGACCCATTTCTTGATGATATATGCATAAAATAAAAAAAGATACAAACACCTAACACCAAACACAAGTCTTGTCCTGCAGTGTCTTTCCTACCAATCTGGCCAGCTTATGACCATAGCAACACCTTTCTGATAAACGGCATCAGCCTGACAACAATGAACCAAGCGCCTCCACCATTCTCATGTTGCCACCAGGACACACTGAGAGGGGGATCACCACACATACCTGGCTGGTGAAAAAAAAAAAAAAAAAAAAAAAGAGGGGGGTAATCACCACAGCCACAACACCAAATCCCATTTCAATCAATAGATGTCACCAGCCATTTGACACACCCACCCCGGGCCCCCTGCACCTCACATCTCGCGCGCCCGACACCACCACACACTGCAGGTTTACATCATGCCATCCATTGTGACCCAGCGCGGTGGTCGTCAAGGCGGCCACCACCACCACAGCTGCTGACCATGATGGGTCGTTTTACTATCTGCTCCATGTCACCCCCGGCCTCCTCCCCCCACTTTCACCAGCCATCTTAACGCTACTGCAACCAAATGACCATTTTACCGGAACATTACGACGACGGTCATAAGGTGGGCGACCGTGGCGTGCGCGGTGGCCTGGGAGGGAGCTGCACCACCTCCCAGCCCGTCACGGCAGCCCATTCCGTGCCATCTGCCGCCCCTCTCCGCCCTGCCCAACCCAGCCACTTTTTTTCCTCCCCACACCCGTCAAAAAACTCGCTGCCACCCGCCCACACGGTGGTCTCGAGGGTTTCCCATGATGCTCAAGGTGGATTTGCAGCCCTACTCGTCCACTTACCTTAACATTTAGGCAAGTTTAAACGCAAAATAAACAAAAACTTCTACATTCTTCTCTCTGGAGGAGTGTCAACAAACACTGCCGCCATCTTGGAAGCTCGCGATGACGTCATCCACCCCGCTAAATTTAAAGACCCGACCATTTCACTCTTAGGGTTGCTATTTGACAATTTTGGGCAACTGCATGGTAAAATAACTATTTGATGGCGGCGAGATTGGTGTATGATAAGTTATATGGTGTGGGAAGCCGAATAACACCACCTCCACCCTGGATAGCAAGGAAGGCGAGCAAGGCCGCTGCTACCACCTCGTGTCGCAGTACAGACACACAAAATTTACCACCCACACTCATTACAATGACAAATCTTCACATTCTCCACCTTAGAATTGACACAGATCCACAGAAAATCACCATAAAAGAGAATATAAAACAAACAAAACGAGAATAAACCATCTCTAAAACAGATAACCCAGCAACACTTGGCAGCCTTTTGAAGAAGATCGATTCTCGCCCTTGACTGACGGACTCAATCGATTCGGGTTCAAAGATTCCAGATGCCTGTCGCACCCAGACCTTCTTGATACTAAACACTCATAATATAGGCTACTCCAGTATATATCTACCTGAACTATGGTGTGTAATCAATGATGGGGCCTCTCAGTGCTAGAATATAGGTCAAACACGTGCTTGTCCCTGAGTAACTACACGAGGTATGAGGTATGAGGCCCAGCTGCGGTGACCTGACCTGACTCGTCGCTCAGGGAGGTCCCCAGGGAGGCGGGGGTCAGAGAGAGAGAGAGAGAGAGAGAGAGAGGAGAGAGAGAGAGAGAGAGAGAGAGAGAGAGAGAGAGAGAGAATCAATTGTTTCGGTTAGAGGAAACGCTATCAAGAGAGAGAGAGAGAGAGAGAGAGAGAGAGAGTTATTGTCAGTACTGTATCTCTCATTGTCAATTCTGTATATGTTGTCGTATCTAGTACCACTGCAGACACTTGAAATATGAAAGTGAAAATAAAATGAAATCAAATAAATGAATAAATAAGAAGGGAAAATATTAATTTAAATGTTTTCGTTTTGTTGTTTTGCTCTAGCTTAACAAATTTCATGTTTGTCACTTAAATTTCGTTTCCCTTGGTTAACTTTATCGAATATACTTACTGCTTCTTTCTTATCGTATACCTATGTGTAACTACTGTAAGGTCGTGATGTATGTATGGTTGTCTGGATGAGGCTTGTATGGCCCAGAATTCACCGTTGACGTGTGCTTATCATATGCAGCATGTATTCATGACTGCAACTTTCATATTATTTTTATATGACAGCAGCAGCAGCAGCAGCAACAACAACAACAACAACAACAACAACAACAATAATAATAATAATAATAATAATAATAATAATAATAACGATGATAAAGATAATTAGTGTTTTCGCCGGGTACCATAAACAAATGGAGAGAGAAAAAAGTGATCATGCAAAAACAAACCATAAAAATATTCGTGTGTTCTTAATATTTTCATCTGCAAGGAAACATCTTTAATTTGATTTGATAAATTACGACCTATAACGATGGATTTCCTATGAATGAAGAAGTGTTAATTAAATCCATCATCCACCTGCGCGGTGCAGTGTGGGCTTGCGTTGTGTTGTGGGGAACTGTGACGGGTGAAGAGGGATTTTTATTGGTTATAATCTTATTTTTGAGGTGTTAACGAGGTGCTGGCAACCTGTGTTAATGTAGCAATGGCCAGCAATGCCGCAGTTTCGTTGTATCATTGGGTGTGGAAGTACGATAGACAAACGCCTAACTTTAGCCTTCTCTCGCCTGCCGGACATTGTCAAGACAAGGTTGGGAGGTGGTTGATTACCCAAAGATATCTGTGAGTGCTAGCAACCCATGTGAGTGCAACAGTAGCCATGAATGCCGCAGTTTCTTAATGTCACTGAATGTGGAAAGAAGGCAAACATGTAAGCTTAGACTCTTGTCGCCTGTCAGACATACCAAGGCAAGGCAGGGAGGTGGTTGATGACCCAAAGAAGTCTGTAATTATCCAGGATCTACAAAAACCCTGGGAAGTCTGTGGGATGTGTTTCGTATAAAGGTAAGAATGATGGTTCATTTGTAAATATTAACAAATCTACGGGGTTTCTTACATTGTTTTCTTTGATCACGTATCTTGAAGATCTTTACCTCATTGGCCACTGCTGCATCTTCCAACTAAAGATCTGAGGAACTTCACAGTATCACTACGGGGGTTGGCAGGTGACAAATGGAACACAAAACCAGAGCTTAATTCACTGACGAGGACCAGAGAGGTGGAAGTGATGCACAGTGACATATCTCGCTAGTCACTGCTGCATTTTCCAACTAGGCTTAAAGGTCTGAGAAACTTCACAATACAGTATTGAGTGGTTAGCTAGTGACGTAACACAAAAACAGAAAACAAACTTAACTCGTATAAGTGAAGACCAGAGAGGTGGAAGTGATTCACAGGAAGTGTAGTATAGTCGAGGAGCTGCCCTGCTACTGTTCATCTTAGTGGTAACGGTGTTGGCTGTTATACCCGCATATGTAATGTCCCTCAACAGCATCTACGCAGTGTTGAAATCCAGCGTAGTTTTGCCTCTAGCCATTTTTAGTGTGCTGGTGACAGAAAA
This sequence comes from Scylla paramamosain, assembly GCF_035594125.1. Taxonomy (NCBI): domain Eukaryota; kingdom Metazoa; phylum Arthropoda; class Malacostraca; order Decapoda; family Portunidae; genus Scylla; species Scylla paramamosain. The sequence continues at coordinate 21,515,073 of NC_087154.1, forward strand.
TGTAGGCTTGATCTTAAAGTAAACTCATATAAAAGCAAATAATAATCAAGATTAATGCCAATCGCTTCCTTCACTTCCTTTTTATTTCACATTAAATTTAATTAAGGGAAGGAGTCCTTAAATTTGTTTATGAGGGAAAAATCATATAGCTACCAATAAAAGAAAGTAATAAGAAATTATAAAGAAAGCCTTTTCTTCTACAGCCTCTCCTCTCCCTCCATTAAATCTTTTTATGTACTATTATTTTCGAGATACCTTAGTAGTAGTAGTAGTAGTTATTGTTGTTGTTGTAACGAAACGAAATAAGTATGATCTTTGGTGCCTGTACGTGATGGTAGCCTCATCCGTACTGCAACCTTAGAAGAGGTTAGCTGATGTCTTACCTTAGAAGTGACCAGAACTAGTTGTGAAGTGTACTCGTATATTCCACTAACATAAGGTGTGTAACATCCAGCCACACATCGAAAATGTCCCTCCCCTTACAAGAACATGTTGTGGAGAGATTCCTTATTTCAAAGCAGAGAGAGAGAGAGAGAGAGAGAGAGAGAGAGAGAGAGAGAGAGAGAGAGAGAGAGAGAGAGAGAGAGAGCATAATCGCACGTTCTTATGAATAGGCTTTAAAAAAAAACCTGAAGTATGATGGCTAGTAATGGAATAATTCACAACAAAAACAACAACAACAATGCAAGAACAATTCGACATCGTGACATGAATGCGCTGAATTTGGAGAGGATTTACAGCAACTAGGGAATGTTCTCATCATTATTAGCCATGCCTATCTCCTATCACATTAGCATGGCATATAGTACTAACTGGGAATATGATTATACTTTGTCTCACAAAGTAGTGAATCTTGCTCCTTCCGTGGGGTTGAGAGGAAGGGTATAACTATTAGCTATAAAGTAGGTGATGATTGGTTGAAGGTGGTTGGTGACTGGCTTACAGAATCTAAGAGAGGCTGGTCAAAAGGCAGTGGGGAATGGGTAAATTGACAACATCTCACTATTTTACACATATTTTATAATTGCATTTGGAGACTTTGTTCGAAATCATTGTTAAAAACAGTGAATCAGTCGAGAGAGTGATTCAGCAGTGAGCTCGGCTTCATCTAGCGTGTTTCAAGCAGTTCACCTCACAGGGTGTAAATTTAAATCTCTACCTACAGACCAAACATAATTGAATTAAGATAGATATATCTCATGCGTTTGCTCTGAACAAAGACTGTCTAAAACTTGCACGTCTTTGCCTCTAAGATTTATTTGCTCGGGAGCAACGTCTTCTTTGCCTTAGTGAGGAAAAGGGGGGCGAGGGATAAGACCAATCAGGTGTTTGCTTTTCATGTCACAACAAAATATGGTAGAAGTCAAGCCAAGGAGCTGAATGTGCCAATAACATCAAAACTGACCTGATTGGATCTCTCTCTCTCTCTCTCTCTCTCTGATTTATCTACACATCGGCAAGACATACGTATGCCCCATTACAGGCACTGGACAGGGAAGGGTGTGAAGGTTTTTGCCACCTTACCAGCCTAATGGTGAAAGAGCCAGCGGATAGCTCACGTATTTCACCAAAGGCTATTATTGCCCGTGGTATAATGAAATGCCGTTGAAGCTTATCATTTTGCCACATTACTTCCACCGAGTTATGTGTGATAAAAGGGCTTGTGTGGCGAGACAAATTGAAGTACTGGCAAGGGAAAGGAAGGAGAAAGCTACTACTACTACTACTACTACTACTACTACTACTACTGCTACTGCGTACTGTATTATTATTATTATTATTATTATTATTGTTGTTGTTGTTGTTGTTGATATTACTACTTTTATTGTTAATAGAATGAAATTAACGTCCTCTCCTGTCTTTAACGTTTCGGCGACTCGATTGTGTTCATTTTCATCACCAGGTCTTGTGTTCGTGAACGTTTCAGTGTCTCGCGGTGTTCACTTCATTTCTCGGTAGTCTGAGGTGAAACTCGTTAAGTGTTTGGCCACGAATGAAAGCATGGCATTTGCTGCTTCATATGAATAAATCTACGCGGTTTTACTGAGCACAAACAAAACTAAAAATTATAATTACAATTACAACATAGAAACATTTCTTTATAACTTCTTTGTTTTTTTTTTAATTATTTATTTATTTTGATTTTTATATTTTTCTTTAATTTATGTATACCCCAAACTTACAACCAGAATATACAATTGCAAGACAATATAGATTTGCAAACATTTTTTATTTTATTTTCATTAGGTTTTCATCTGTGAAATTTACATTTTTTTCTTTTTTTTTCATAATTTTTTATTTAGACGAAACTCACAACTACGATATACATTTACAACATATAAATGTTCTCTGATACCATCTCTCTCTCTCTCCTCTCTCTCTCTCTCTCTCTCTCTCTCTCTCTCTCTCTCTCTCTCTCTCTCTCTCTCTCTCTCATAAACTGATCAGATTTTTTATATTGTTCAGAGAGAGAGAGAGAGAGAGAGAGAGAGAGAGAGAGAGAGAGAGAGAGAGAGAGAGAGATTGATAATGATTGACTGAGGAAGAAAAAAAAAAAAAGGGTGGGTGGAAGGAGATCGCTGCATCATCGCGGTCATGTGGCGCCGAAGAGGGAGCGCTTGCTTCACGGAGGCGACGGGCACCGAACGCTCCAGTGATATACGAGCCATCAAAGTTGGCACTGCTGATCAGGCTGAGAGAGAGAGAGAGAGAGAGAGAGAGAGAGAGAGAGAGAGAGAGAGAGAGAGAGAGAGAGAGAGAGATTCCTAGTAATCGTTTCTGTGGCCATGGAAAAAAAAAAAACAACAACTTGAACTAGCCGAATTAGGCTAACGATATGAACTCAGCTGAACCGATTATATATGGAAATAAAGAAATAGGTTTCATGCAGAGAGTACCATTTGTAGGCCTTATTGCTTTTTATTTCCTTATTATTATTACTTTTGTGGTTTCTCAAGCCCAAAGTTACCGATGAGGTGCCGGGAATTAGCTTGCTATAATGCATTAGTACTATAATAATACTAATTCAATGAAAACAATTAGCTAAAGTTACAAGGAACACAAAACCACGAATTCTGTCACAGCGGCCAGATTTCTTGCAGGTTTTCTTATTTTCTTATGTTTTCATGTTTTTATGAACCAGTTAATTTCTTCGTCCATAAATCAAATTCTGTCATGCCGTTTTTGTTGCTCTTCTGATGTCTCCTGTACTTTTCCGGGAGGTGATGCGGTGCTCACAGAGGCCACGCAGCTGGGATGATGTAGGTAAAACGGTTGCCTCAAATAGCGACGTTAATGTGCCTTTATTTATTTATTTATTTATTTATTTTTTTAAGGAAATTCCATGCTCGCTAGTCTTCTTAACTTGCTAATTGTATTCCTCCTCCTCCTCCTCCTCCTCCTCCTCCTCCTCCTCCTCGTTCTTGTTCCTGTTCTTTTTGTTCTTCTTGTCTTCGTTCTTGCTGCTGCTGCTGCAGATACTGCTGCTGCTGCTGTTGTTCAATTTCTTCTTCTTCTTCTTCTTCTTCTTCTTCTTCTTCTTCTTCTTCTTCTTCTTCTTCTTCTTCTTCTTCTTCTTCTTCTTCTTCTTCTTCTTCTTCTTCTTCTTCTTCTTCTTCTTCTTCCTCTTCTCCCTCGCCCTCTTCTCCCTCCTCCTCCTCCTCCTCCTCCTCCTCCTCTTCGCCTTCACCCTCGCCCTCCTCCTCCTCCTCCTCCTCCGTACCGTAAATATTTGTTTCTACCGTAAATATTTGTCCTCTCAGAATGAGGCCAATAAACTAGAATATGACAGACTTCGACGCGAATCAAAAAAGCTCATTAGATAGAGTAAGAAAAATCTAGAAATGTATATTGCAAGCATTGCTAAATCCAATCCCAAAGAATTTTACAGTTACGTTCGAAATAAAAAAAGTAATTACTTCTCACATTAATCAAATTACATTAGATAACGGTAATTTTGTCACCGGAGAAACTCAGATCGTGGACACACTGAATGACTATTTTGCTTCAATTTTTACAGAGGAAAATACTCATACAATCCCCGAACCACTCCTTATGCTCCACAACATAACCCCTTTAAGTGTCTGCGTTTTTCATGAAGACGAAATAATCAAAATGATTGATAAAATGAAAAATGACAAAGCCCCCGGCCCAGACGGTATTGCACCACGTGTCTTGAGAGAAACAAAATTTCAAATTTGTAAGCCCCTTTCATTGCTTTTCACCAAATCATTTAACTGCGGTAAGGTTCCCAAGGATTGGAAGTTAGCTTACGTTATCCCCATAGAAAAGAAAGGCGATAATTCACTTCCAAGTAACTACAGACCTATCAGCCTTACATCTGTAGTATGTAAACTAATGGAAACAGTAATTCGCAATAATTTAGTGAACTTTCTAGAGGAAAATGATTTAATCAATGACTCGCAGCATGGCTTCCGAAACACGTTCTTGTCTAACTAATCTGCTTGATTTCTTTTATGATGTTTTCACCATGTACGACGAAACAAAGGCAGTAGATATAGTGTATCTAGATTTTCAAAAAGCTTTTGACAAAGTTCCCCATAAGCGGCTACTAGCTAAATTGAAGTCACATGGTATAAATGGAAAACTTCTCAATTGGCTTGTAGACTGGCTGTCTGAGAGAAAGCAGCGCGTTGTTTTAAATGGTAAATTTTCAAACTGGCGAGAAGTTTTAAGTGGTGTACCACAGGGATCTGTGTTCGGCCCTGTTCTTTTCCTTATTTACGTTAATGATATCGATGAGCGCCTCACCTGTAAAGTATCTAAGTTCGCTGATGATACAAAAATAATGAATAAAGTAGTCACATCAGAGGATAAAAGAAAATTACAATCTGATCTCGACCCTTAGCCACTTGGTCAGACAAGTGGCAGATGAGCTTCAATGCAGATAAATGTAAAGTGTTGCACATTGGTAATAATAACGATCACACTGATTACTTAATGAACGGTACCGAGCTTCTCAAGGTTAATGAGGAAAAGGACTTGGGCGTTATAATTACCTCAGACCTCAAGTCAAGTAAACACTGCTCGGAAGTAGTTAAAACAGCAAATAAATGGGTTGGGTTTATTGGTAGGACTTTCGAATTCAAATCAGAAGGGGTAATTCTCACATTGTTTAATACACTTGTCCGACCTCTACTTAAGTACTGCGTCCAGTTCTGGTCACCCCATTACAGGAAAGATATAGACAAGCTGGAGAGAGTCCAAAGAAGAGTTACCAAATTGATCCCACGACTGCGGAACAACCCTTATGAGGAGCGCCTGAGGGAACTCATCTTGTTCAGTTTAGAGAAACGGCGAATGCGAGGAGACTTAATTGAACTGTTTAAGATGTGTCGGGGCTTTGATAACGTAAATGTAAACAACTATCTCATCATTGACAGTTTCATCACCATTAGAAATAATGGTTACAAGATTATAGGTAAGCGTTTCAGGTTTCAGATCAGACGAGGCTAAGTATTATTTCTTCAATAGAATTGTAAGTGTCTGGAGCTCTCCTCCCAGCACATATTGTCGATAGTAATACAATAGAAACTTTTAAACAAAGGTTGGACAATCACCTCGCAGCAACCCCTCATATAACGTACTTTGCACCTACATAAAATCGTTTTCTTTTTTTAGTTACTGCAGTGAATAGTATAATTTCTCTTTCATCCTTTCCTATCACATCTTAGCCTTTCCTTCTCCCTATGCTCTCCTGTTTTTCCTTCCTTGACCTCCTAGTGTCCTCCATCCTCTAACTCTTAGAATCTGTAGTGGTAGTGGTAGAATAGACACACAGACAGCCTCGTTAGGCCCAGCAGGGCTGTTGCTGTCTGTTCTTTCCTTTTGTATTCCTCCTCCTCCTCCTCCTCCTCCTCCTCCTCTGTCCTGTTGTTTTTTTAGTAGGTAAACTTACATCAGACTTTCTAATCAGCTCTCAGTCCCCGTGTTCGCCTTACTAATAAACGAGTCAGCCAGTATTTTCACGCTTTCATCCCTCTCACTCGTGAACTCTGGAACTCTGCTTGTTTCATCTATACGAGTATATACATTTTTTTGCCCTTTCTACGATTTGAATTGTTTGGCCAACGTCTATTTCCAAACTTATAAAAAAAAAAAAAAATACTGTATTAGTCGTGTTAAAGGAGACGTATGGTACACAACAACGACAACTTCATCTTACAGAGATCCTCTGGTGACAACTACAAAATAAAAACAATAGATTCAGTCTTGGTTGGAATAGTATGGAGTAAACGATGCGACTCTGTTTCGGTGGTTGTCCAGAGTCTTATCAGCTTCTAGTGAGAGAGAGAGAGAGAGAGAGAGAGAGAGAGAGAGAGAGAGAGAGAGAGAGAGAGAGAGAGAGAGAGAGAGAGAGAGAGAGAGAGAGAGAGAGAGAGAGAGAGAAAGCTCTTCATGGTGTACTTATAGTACATCTTTCCGTGTTTTTACGACCACAATTCCCTGCCCCTTCACAGAGCTACCACACCTGGACTAGCTTCCCTGAACCACCACCTATGTCGATTCAGTGCAGGGCTCAAATACTGGTGTACAGGGTCCCATGTGACTTCTGCACCCTTTTCACAACAGTCATAACGCCAGATATCACACTTATTGAGGTTGCCAGTCTGTTTTACTGACCCACAGACGAGGAAAATATTCAGAACAACACTTAACGCCCACGGCTGTGAAAGAATCGACAACCACGTCTAGGGAAAAAAGTTAGCATACAATAACCTGTATATGGTCGAGGTATAATACCCTGTTGGACATTCGCCCTCCGTAAGTCCTCCCACTACCCTACAGAGTGTTGTAGCCTCGAGCCAAATAGTGTCGTTTACTGCACTGCCAGCAGCAATTTGAACAATATAAATATTACGTACTAAGGTAAAAAATACAGATCTTGTGTAAAGAACCCGTCATGGACCTCCATTGCTATCTACCTGATCCTGGCCAGGAAGTGTGGAGAGTTGAACAGCATGTCTTGCAGGAAAGCTCCACGTCCAACTTCACATAGTCGATTTCGCATCCCTCCTCGCCTGCCTGCCACACCATGATCTCGAAGTAGTCCACATGTTGGCAGCAATGGAAGTTTGTGATGTCAAAGTTAATTTAATTCGGGAAGAGCAAGACCCAGGGTTAATATTTTGAGATGCTTTGCTCTCTCTCTCTCTCTCTCTCTCTCTCTCTCTCTCTCTCTCTCTCTCTCTCTCTCTCTCTCTCTCTCTCTCTCTCTCTTTCTCTCTCTCTCTCTCTGGTGATGCGAAATCCTTGTTAAATAATCACCATTTATCTAAAGAGTCATGCAGCACTCTCCACTGAACAGCTCAGTAGCTTCCCCTACAGATGAGACAAGCATACAGTTTACAGTACAGTAAGGATGCGAAGGAAATGAGGATGCAGTTGCTTCAAATAATACATCCTGCACTAACATAAGGATACAATAAAGGAAAAAAAAATTCTAACCACTGGAGCGTCCATTAACTATATTTGATCTGGTAAGAAGAGGAACCTTAATTAGGAATCAGACATGGGCATGATTATGATTACTAATAAAAAATCATAACAAATGGCTCTGATTACGTAATCATAATCAAATCATAATAAAAAGTAGATAACTCGTGTAATCATAATCAAATCATCATCATATTTTTATTGATAATAATCAATGAATAAAATGGGATTATTGTGATTATTTCCTTGTAGTTTCCATGAAGCACTTCGCTTTCATGTCCAAGTATGTTTTGAAAGATTAACACCATCTCATGTTTTTACTTGATTGTCGCCTATGATATATGAGCATCATTCAAATACATACAAAGCCTATACATGTTTCAGCAGACTTGAAATGCAGTACTGGTACAAATTGATTGCTGCCAGGCTGGTGTGGGAGTGCACAACCACAGGGTTACATTTGAAACATGTTGCATGTGTAATCACTGGAATGTGTGCATCAATCGTGGAACTGTCTATCAGTGTGTGTGAGTGTGTGTGTGTGTGTGTGTTTATGTTTAGTACTGCATCACCCAACACGTTTGTACATGCATATGCTGGTGGCTATGTAAGGCAAACAACACGTTTGAACATGCTCACTCTGCTGGCACGTGCGAAGAAGCAGGGCCTGTATCATGAGTCATTGGAAAAGCCTCACGTCTAGTATCACACATTCGTCATTCTCCACTGGCATCTGACATTCTCGAAGGTGAATGCAGACCAAAAATGCACCCCGATGGAACGAACAGCAGTAACAAGATGCTTCGCTCCCTTCTGAATAGTGATCCAGCCAAACTTGACACCATTTGAAGTTGCAACTCTAGAGTGTCAGGGAGAGAATGTTGTAAAGTCAAACAAAGTAATTCCATGCATTCGTGGACTGAAAGCCGAGCTTGAACAACTGCCACAAACATACAAGTCAAAGATGATTACTACTCTCAAAAGCTCAAGAAAAGATTGAAGATCTGTGAAGACATGGAGGTGTTTCAGCTGGCTTCACTCTTAGATCCACGCTTTAAGATGGACTGGTGCTCACCAGAAGAAGTCATGTTCATGAAACCCCAACTGAAGTCTAAAGTAGTTGAAATTATGCCTACTACCACTGAAGAAAAAGCTTCCCCTTAGCAAAATAAGGAGGCCTACAAAGAAGTGCATGCTGTTCAGATTCATGACACCATCAGCATCAACAAGCTCTTCCCTCTGTACATTGACATCAACCTTATCCCAAGCAGAATCCTACCCGAGTCAGCCAAGAACAGAGGATGACAGTGATCCCCTTCTCTTCTGGGAACAGAATCAGGCTCTCCGATACCTGTGTATCCCAGCATCATCAGCTCCAGTTGAGACTTTTTTCTATTGCTGGGAATGTCTTTCGTCCTGAACGATGCAGAATGACCGATGTTCGCTTTGAGGAGTTGATGTTTATCAAGTGTAACCAACACATGGTAAATTAGACATTACATGAGAAATAATCTAGCTTATAAGAAATCATGTGTATAACAAATTCTATATTTTTAAAGAGAAGTACTTTGTTTTTATAATTGCTGTGAAAGCCTTTGACCATGATCTGAAATAAATTCATAGAAGTAATGCATTACGTGCTGTAAAGCAAAAAAAAAAAAAAAAAAAAAACAAATAAAATCTCTTACACACAATGTATGATTTTAATACCATTAGATAGTAAGTGATTTACACGGTTATATTACTGTGCTCAAATATGGAACAGTGCACCTAATAGATGTAGTTTGCTAGCTATTTAGGCATTATACTTGATCATTGCTAATCATTATCTTTTTATAAATAATCACAGCAAAATGTGATTATAATCATAATCTAATCCTAATCATGCACAAAAAAGAAAAACTCATGATAAAAAATAACAAAACTAAAGTAATCATAATTTAATCACAATCAAAAAAAGTATTCCAGACCATAATCAAAATAAAATTGTAATAATTTTTTATAGTCATGCCCATGTCCGTCAGGAATGCCTCATCAAGAGTGTCTTTATAATTCTACTGTTCATCTCTGTGGCCTTTGAAAATCGTCTTATGAGAGTTCATGTGGTCTTAAGATATGTGAGCTCGTCACTGCCTCCCCCACATCTCTCATATATTGCATTATGTTTCCATTAATGAATTACATGGTGAGGAACATGACCAAGGCCACAACAGAGTTATATAGAGCTGTTGAGAGTACAGGATATTCACAACCCTTCACTACTACTACTACTACTACTACTACTACTACTACTACTACTACTACTACTACTACTGCTACTGCCACTGCTGCTATACTACTAATGATCCTTACTTTCCTTGTTTCCCAGTTCTTTCCCATGCTGATTTTTTTTGGTGCCCTGGTAGTTGGCGATGCCCATGGCGTAGAACTTGACATTAGGGAATGCTGGTGGTCTTCTTTGCCCATGGTTGGGTCGTAGGTGGTGGGGTCATAGCGTCGTAAGGGGTGGGGGTGGAGAGCCAGGAGGTGTATTATTCACTTACACATCTGCTCGTCGTTCCCTACAGAAAGCTCAGAGATAATAGCGACCGATCTTTGGGTAGTACTGAGACGACTCACGCCACACACCAGAAACAGCGAGGTCACAACCCCTCGGCTTACATCCCATACTTGTTTGTTGCTAGGTGAAGGGCCACACAGTAGAGGCTTGCCCATCTGCCTTGCAGCGCTCATGACTGGAACTCGGGTCTTTTCCAAGCGTGCGAACCACTATACATTATGCGATGTGTTGACACTACGCAAAGTGTGTGTGTGTGTGTGTGTGTGTGTTGTGCAACTTAATTATATGATTTAGCTGCTCATAAGGCTAATTAGGGGAAAACAACCAGGTGGGCCAAGGAAGCCAGTGAGGGAGCAATAAGCTGCAAGAGGATCATTTCGGATAAATGAATAAATCAGTGTCAACATGATTAGATGCATCAGCCACTCACCTAGCATCCGAACTTGTGAAAGTCATCCTCGAAGAACCACTCATTGTTGACGCTCAAGGAGAAGACGAGGCAGTTTCCACACTTGAAGATGAACCTCTTGTTAAGACACACGAACTTCTTGCCGTCACCAGACACACTAACTTCTTACCATCACCAGAGGTAGGCGGCTTGCCCTCGAACTAAGTCTGTGTGATAGAGAGAGAGAGAGAGAGAGAGAGAGAGAGAGAGAATTACAAGTGTCATTTCCCATTTTCTCTAATAAAGGTAAAATCAAACCACTTCTTCCTTCAGGAGGAGGCGGCAAAATGATAATTACTCCCAGTGAGGTCTGAAGCACTGGACGAACGGGGTGCTGTGAACTTATGATTAACTCATCTGTGACCTCACTAAACGTTTCCCTTTGTGGCTCACAACACAAGGAGGCAGTCACAGCCTGCCCTCTAAAGACAACTCTCTTCCTTCACACAAAATTACATGCACTTAATTACACACACACACACACACACACACACACACACACACACACACACACACACACACACACACACACACACACACACTTCACTCAAAATTCAAAATTAATATGGCGACTCCTACACCAGCCATGGAGGCCCCATCTGGGAGGGGACCACAAATGTCCCCAGGTCTGACTGGTCTTCTGGTATCGTCCCTAGGTGTCTTGATACCCTCTCAACATTTTCTTCATTAAATTCTGCAACATTCGCGGTCTTAGATTTAATTTTCAATCTGTAGAACCCCAACTCTCCCCTACTAAACCTCATCTTCTTTTCCTCACTGAAACTCAGAGGTGTCGGAGGTAACTAACAATAGCCCCTTTTCTGTTCCCTCCTGCTTTCTCTATCCTCATTTTCAATCCAAAACTGGATGTTACATCTATGTGCTCATTGACTTAACCTGGTCTCATGCCCACGCTCTTGAATCTTCCGAGTTTTCCACCATCTGGCTACGGCTACATAGTCATACTCAAACTAAATTTATCTTTGCCATATACCTCTCACCTAACTCCTCTGACTATAAGAAATTCTTTGACTACTTAACTTCTAAAGTGGAGCACATTCTGACTCTCTTCCCTTTTGCTGAGATCTCCATTGTTGCAGACTTCAATGTTCACCACCAGCTTTTGCTTTTTTCTCCCTTCACTAACCATCCTGGCGAACTAGCCGTTAACTTTGCCATCCTCCACGACCTAGAGCAACTGGTGTAATACCCTACTCGTATTCCTGACCCTCTTGGAGATATGCCCTACATTCTTGACCTTTTTCTAACCTCCAGTCTTTCTGCTTATGCTGTTACTCTATCTTCTCCGTTGAGCTCCTCCAATCACAATCTCATATCTGTATCTTGTCCTATTGCTCCAATCCCTCCCCAGGAGGAGAGGTCCCCTCTGGAGTTTTGTGTCTGCTAACTGGGGGTGACCTGAGGAGGTATTATGCTGCTTTTCCTTGGAATGACTACTTCCATGTCAGAGACACGTCTCTGTGTGCTGAGCGCATAAGAGAGGTGATAGTGTCTGGCATGAAGGCGTACATTCCTCACTCTTTCTCTCGACCTAAACCTGCCAAACCTTGGTTTAACACAGTGTGTTCCCGTGCTATACATGATAGAGAGGTGGCCCACAAAAGGTACTTGAGCCTTCCATTAACTGAATCTCATGTACTTTATATTTCTGCGCGGAATCAAGCCAAGTCTGTTCTCCAATTAGTCAAAAACTCTAATGCAAGAGTTAACCAGTATTCTCAGTCTAACTTCTCTCTGGATTTCTGGCACCTAGCCAAAAACATATCCAATAACTTTGCTTCTTCATCTTTCTCTCTTTTATTTCAACCTGATGGCATCACTACCATCTCACCTGTTTCTAAAGCTGAACTCTTCATTTAAGCCTTTGCTAACAAACTCTACCTTGGATGATTCAGGGTTTGTTTCTCCCTTTCCTCCACCCTCTGACTACATCATGTTACCATTAAGATTCCTCGCAGTGATGTTTTCCATGCCCTCGCTGGCCTAAACCTTCGGAAGGCTTATGGACCTGATGGGATCCCTCCTATTGTTCTCCAAGATTGTGCATCCGTGCTTGCACCTTGCCTAGTCAAGCTCTTTCAACTCTATCAATCAACATCTACCTTTCCTTCTTGATGGAATGTAGTTTGCCTACATTCAGCCTGTTCCTTAAAAAGGGTGACCGCTCTAATCCCTCAAACTACCGTCCTATTGCTTTGATTTCCTGTCCATCTAAAGTTTTTTTTAATCTATCCTTAACAGGAAGACTCTTAAACATCTATCACTTCACAATCTTTTATCTAATCGGCAGTATGAGTTCCGTCAAGGTCACTCTACTGGTGATCTTCTGGCTTTCCCTAAGGAGTCTTGGTCATTCTCTTTTAGAGATTTTGGTGAAACTTTTGCTGTTGCCTTGGATATATCAAACGCTTTTGATAGAGTCTGGCACAAATCTTTGGTTTTCAAACTACCGTCCTACGGCTTCTATCCTTCTCTCTGTAACTTCATCTCAAGTTTCCTTTCTGACTGTACTATTGCTGCCGTGGTAGGCAGTCACTGTTCTTTTCCTAATTCTATTAACAGTGGTGTTCCTCAGGGTTCTGTCGTGTCATCCACTCTTCCTATTATTCATCAATACTCTTCTAAACCAGACCTCTTGTCCTGTCCATTCCTACACTGATGATACCACCCTGCACTTTTCAAGGTCTTTTCGTGGATGTCCAACCCTTCAGAAAATAAACAGTTCACGAAGCCACAGAACGCCTGATTTCTGATCTTTCTAAAATTTTTGATTGAAACAGAGCAAACTTAGTATTGTCCAGTGCCTCAAAAACTCAATTCCTCCATCTATCAACTCGACACAACCTTCCAGACAACTATCTCCTCTTCCTCAGTGACACTCAGCTGTCCTCCTCCATTACAGGGAACATCCTCGGCCTGTCTTTTACTTATGATCTAAACTGCAAACTTCACACCTCATCTCTAGCTAAAACAGCTTCTGTGAAATTAGGTGTTCTAAGTTGTTTCCTCCTGTTTTTCTCACCTCCCAGGTGCTATTTCTTTACAGTAGCCTTATCTGTCCATGTATGAGGGCCGTTCCATTCATACCTCTCTTTTAGACAGGGTGGAATCAAAAGCTTCTCGTCTTATTAATTCCTCTCCTCTGATTGTCTTCAGCTTCTCTCATTGCCGCACTGTTGCATCTCTTGCTATCTTCTACCGTTATTTTCATGCTAACTGCTCTTCTAATTTTGTTTACTGCATTCCTCCCTCTTTTTGTGGCCTCGCTTTTTGTGGACTTTCTTCTCACTCTCATCCTTATTCTGCCTACCTCTCTAATGCAAGAGTTAACCATTATTCTCAATCATTCATCCTTTTTGCTGGTAAACTCTGGAACTCCCTTCCTGCTTCTATATTTCCACCTTGCTATGACTTCAACTCATTCAAGAGGAAGCTTTCAAGCTGACTACTGCTTTCGACTCTGTTCGGGGACCTGCACCTCACGGAACCTTTTTTTTTTTTCATTGTAGTTTTGTTGCCCTTGGCCGGTGTCCTTCGTAGATAAAGAAAAACAACTGAATTTCCTGGAATAAGTTTTGTCGGAATCATTATTGTCAAGGGGCGACTTTTTGGGGGGAGGAGGGAAAAGAGGAGGAGGAGGAGGAGGAGGAGGAGGAGGAGAGAGGTGCGTTGTCAGACGGAATCTGCGTGTGGGCTTCTTGGAAAAGAGAGAGAGAGAGAGAGAGAGAGAGAGAGAGAGAGAGAGAGAGAGAGAGAGAGAGAGAGAGAGAGAGAGAGAGAGAGAGGAGCAAAACAGTCTCCCTGGCCTAGTGTGTGCAAGTGTCGCAAGAGCAGCGGATGAGCCGCAGCCTAGCACTCACCATGTTACTGCAGGTGATCTCTGCGTTTTGCAGGTACTCCCGGTACTGCTTGATGTTCTACAGGCCCGGCACGTGACACTGCGTCGCTGTGCTGTACTCGTGTCAAGACACTGCAGATAATCATAAATAAGTTCAAATATGTGTATATACACTCCAAACTCTTTCAAGGCAGTCTCTTTATGGTGGTTAATGATGGCGATGAGGCAGGGAAAGCATAGGCCAATTTTGGTATCTCTAGTCTGGTGAAGTAGGTAAATTATAAAGGAGTTTGTTGTGGAGTGAGGTCTGGTTCATCAGTGTTGAAACCCGATGAACTGCTGGAGTCATCATAACGTTTCCACCTACGATCTCTGTCTGTATAGCGTCATTAATTTGGACAAGGGGACAGTGGAGCCCATTCTGATGTCCTGGGAAAGGATTGGACACTAAAGTAGGAGGATTAGATGCGGCAGAACAATAACACACAATTTGGTGGTGATTGGTGAGGAAGCCCGGCAGCCAGTGAGAGGTCGGGATTCATAGGATGATTATTCTCTGCACACTTGTGGTGTGATAAACGAGAGGATTGCTGTTTATTAAGTCAATTAGTGTGAGTTACCGTGATCTTGCTTTGTTTTAATTGCTTGTAAACATACCAGTCCAGTAGGGTGATTAGACAGTGAGTGGTGGAGAAAGATATGACGTTGCCAAATTGCTGTGGATTCAGAAGGGGTATTACCGCCAGCAGGAGGCGAAGGTTGTTTCAGACCTACACGATGACACGAATCGTTTATTGAATCTAGTCAAAACCTGAAGACGTACATTAATGATCATAGACAATATTCTATATGAATAATTTGTGTAATGCAGGTATGATTCTGCACGTTACTTATAGGATAATGTATTCTTACACAGACAGTTGTTACACTTACGTGTTTGGGTCTTGGGGTAATCGTTAAGTAACGCGCACGCCCTTTCTGACAGGTGTTCTAGGCAGGTCTATCTACTTCTGTCTCTGCAGCAACACACGTCCTCCCTGCACGAGTGTCCTCAGCAAAGTGTCCCTATCGTCCTCAGTTACTGCCTGGGTTCCTACCCTGTCCATCGTTATCCATTAGCGACGGAGATAAGGCCGGCCTCATCTTAGCCTCATGTCATAATAAGCATCCTTCATCTCCTTACATCAACACTACCTCAACACCGACCGTACAAGAAATTGGCTGACTTTGGCCTCGTCTTGGTCATCGCTCTGACCTCCAGGTCCTTTCTTTTTTCATTAACAACCTCGCTTGTGCAACAAAAACAACTTTCACCCGCTCGGCGGTAACAGTGGGGCTGTGGCATCGTGAGCCCACTCAACACAACCTTCACAAGTGAGGCTGGGGATGGTGCGATAGCTAGGGGCCGTAGCTGATGCAGACTGGTTGGTTTCCTGACTTGAGGGGTGAAGGAGACAAGATGTTTAGCACGCAGAGAAGTCTTTTCTTTGTCTGAGGGACAATAATGGTGAAGAGGAGGCGGCGAAACTCCCTGTACAGCATGAATAGGAGCTTAGCAGTTGTTCAGTTTAGTGTTTTGATTTGAAATTTTTTCAAGCTATTGACGACGTTTCGCTCGTCTACTGAGAAATGAGTTAATTAAGGGCTGGGAGGAAAGGAGGTCGAGGGGCGGAAGATTTTGACGTATGGGGGCGAAGAGAGTGTTTAGTGTCAGCGGCCTGTTGATGCTTGCTATCACTGGCAGATGGGAGACAATCCCCCCTCTCCCCTCCCCCTCCAAGTTACCAGTGCACTTGAACCAGAGTGAGAGATATCGTTTTATATTCTCTCTCTCTCTCTCTCTCTCTCTCTCTCTCTCTCTCTCTCTCTCTCTCTCTCTCTCTCTCTCTCTCTCTCTCTCTCTCTCTCTGTGTTTGTGTGTTTGTGTGTGTGTGTGTGTGTGTGCATATATATATATATATATATATATATATATATATATATATATATATATATATATATATATATATATATATATATATATATATATATATATATGAGGGTAAGCAGGGATACATCAGACTACCTTCTTCATTTATTGCAACGTTTCACCTTCACAGAAGGCATCAGGCTAAAAAGAAAAAAAAAAAAAATGCTAAAAATTAAGATAAAAATTAAGTACAAAGACAAAAATCTTAAAATATCAAATCACAAAAGGAACAAGACTAGAAAACAAAACAGTAACCAAAAGACGACACACAGGCAAACATAAAAAAAAAAAGAAAGTGACATTTTGTTAGTGCCGGAGTTTATCAACATTGGTGGTAGTGGGATGAGTGAGTGTTAACTTGCTACTTCATCACAGCCTCTCACAGTGCTGTCTCTGCAGATCTCCTGACAAGTCCGCCAACATTATCGCCAAAATTAATGAGTCACGTAAGTTAACCACCCCACCATCTCTCTCTCTCTCTCTCTCTCTCTCTCTCTCTCTCTCTCTCTCTCTCTCTCTCTCTCTCTCTCTTCCCCTCATTTTCCAAGATGACCAAGAACGAGGTAGTTTTATAAATTGACTTAAATATCTGGACATTTTCCGAAATGGCCTCGTCTGTGATCTTTTTACAAATCCATTATTACTCTCGTTGAAGCTAGCGATCTCGTTCAGCCCGCGTTGAGGGAAAAGAC
Organism: Scylla paramamosain; assembly: GCF_035594125.1. Taxonomy (NCBI): domain Eukaryota; kingdom Metazoa; phylum Arthropoda; class Malacostraca; order Decapoda; family Portunidae; genus Scylla; species Scylla paramamosain. The sequence goes on from NC_087154.1 coordinate 21,532,056, forward strand.
CACGGTGAATCACACACACACACACACACACACACAGGTCAATGTTGTATATTTCATTTCCATTAAGAAGGTGAAGAACAGAATTGCAGAACTTTTCAACATTCATATGTTTCTCTATTTAACTTAACAACAAACCTATTCAACTGACATGAGCGGGAATTAAACCTTAACCACCGCATGACAATTGTTATATGAACAACTCCAAGTTAAGGACTTCACGATCCTTCAGTGGATATACAACACGTAACTACACGTGAAGTGGGTTTCTTTGGCAACAGAAGCAGCGGTTACCGTTATGAACCAGTAATGTAACCTAAGTATACGCGACATTGCTCATTACATGCGAATAGAGACGCAGCAGTTCTCCCTCGCTGGCCTCAGTAGTTCCTCACCCACACCACCTCGCGCCAACCCCACGTTTCCCGTGTGTGGACCAGCCTGAATCCGGCACACCTCATCAGCATGAAGTATGGCCAGAACACCTGGTGCCGACTCGTCTGGCTCAAGTCACCTGTCAGAAGAAGAATTTACTAACATGAATGAAGCACATGGTAACCTAAGTTGAAATTTTCTAGAGAAGTGGACCACTATAATAAGAAGAAAATTTATAGGAAGGAAAGCAAAACCCAAAGCAGTGTTGGAGGCACCCATCGCAAGCAAGCCAAACAAGCACGTTACCTGAGACAGCCGAGGAGACAACAGAAGACACAGGAAGTGAGCGGTCTCTTCTGGCACACCCTCATAGTCCCTGACGATAATGAGGACCCAGAGCGATAGGTAACTATAAACAACCGGTGCTGCTAGACCAACAATAATGAGGATACGCCCCCTAAAACTACTCCCGCATCGGGAAAAGCGTGGAGGATCCTCAGGTCCTGATCCCATAGACACCAGATCTTCCTCTTACAGCTGCAATGCTCAGTCCTCCAGCAGCAGAAGACACATTTCCAGGGTACGTTAGCATACAACTCCATCAAGAAGACGAGTAGTTTTAAAGAAGACAAGAGGTTATAAGATGAAGACAAGAAGTTATAGGTAGAAAGAAGTCTCAAGAATACGTAAGGAGAAGAACTAATAATAAGAAAGAAGCTTCAAGATAAGAAGATATATAAAGAAGACGAAACCTTTTTAAGAATTCAAGAGAGAAGTCGAGCCAAGATGGTTATCATAACTCTAATGGTTGTGAGTAGAGCTTAGAGCGAGGCAAAGTGGTTGGTCAACCAAAGTAACTCATATGTTATTCATTTATTCGTATATGCATTTATTCCATTAGTTTAGGTTCAAGTTTTATATATCAATATAATCCTCACACAGTAACGTTGTAGAGTATAATCTCGTCTGAGAGACAACATCTTATCACTTCACAACCTCCTATCTGATCGCCAGTATGGGTTCCGTCGAGGCCGTTCTACTGGTGATCCTCAGGCTTTCCTTAGTTAGTCTTGGTCATCCCCTTTTAGGGAATTTTGGTGAAACTTTTGCTGTTGCTTTAGACATATCAAAAACTTTTGCTAGAGTCTGGCACAAAGTTTTGATTTTCAAACTACCCTCCTATGACTTCTATCCTTCTCGCTGTAACTTCACCTCAAGTTTCCTTTCTCACTGTTCTGTTGCTGCTGTGGTAGACAATCACTGTTCTTCTCCTAAGTCTATTAACAATGATGTTCCTCAGAGTTCTGTCCTGACACCCACTCTCTTCCTATTTTTCATCAATGATCTTCTAGACCAAACTTCTTGTCCTGTACACTCCTACGCTGATGATACCACCCTGCACTTTTCCACGGCTTTTCGTTGATGTCCAACCCTTCAAGAAGTAAACAGTTCATGCAAGGAAGCCACTGGACGTCTGACTTCTGATCTCTCTAAAATTTCTGATCGGGCCAGAACAATCTTAGCATTGTTCAATGTCTCAAAAACTCAATTCCCCCATCTATCAACTCGACACAGCCTTCCAGATAACTATCCCCTCTTCTTCAGTGACACTCAACTGTCCCCCTCTTTTACACTAAACATCCTCGATCTGTCCTTTATTTATAATCTTAACTGTAAACTTCACATCTCATCTCTAGCTACAACAGCTTCTATGAAGTTAGGCGTTCTGAGACGTCTCCGCCAGTTTTTCTCTCACTCCCAGCTGCTAACTCTATAAAGGGGCCCTTATCTGTCCATGTATGGAGTATGCTTCACATGTATGGGCGGGTTCCACTCATACTGCTCTTTTAGACAGGGTGGAATCAAAAAGCTTTTCGTCTTATGAACTCCTCTCCTCTAACTGACTGTCTTTAGCCTCTTTCTCAACGCCGCAATGTTGCATCTTTAGCTGTCTTCTACCGCTATTTTCATGCTAACTGCTCTCCTAGTCTTGCTGACTGTATGCCTCCCCTCCTCCTGCGGCCTTGTTACACAAGACTTTCTTCTTTCTCTCACCCCTATTCTATCCATCTCTTTAATGCAAGCATTCTCAATCATTCATCCATTTCTTTGGTTAACTCCGTAATTCCCTTCCTGCTTCTGTATTTTTTCCTTCCTATGACTTGAACTCTTTCAAGAGGGAGGTTTCAAGACACTTATCCTTTCATTTCTGACGACCACAGTTGACTTTGTTCAGGGACCGGCAACTCAGTGGACTTTTTTTCTTGCCATTTGCCGGTGTCCCAACTTCATAAAAAAAAGAAAGGTGTTATAGAACGTGGAGTGAAAAAAAAAAAAAAAAAAAAAAAAAAATTATATATATATATATATATATATATATATATATATATATATATATATATATATATATATATATATATATATATATATATATATATATATATATATATATATATATATATATATATATATATATATATATATATATATATATATATATATATATATATATATATATATATATATATATATATATATATTCCCGCCTGGAACATATCCATGTAGAAGAGACTGGTGAAAAAACAAAAGAAATCATAAAGAGATCATAAAGTTTAACAGTAAAGATTAGGAGCAAGCCTTAGAAGCCAGGGCACAACAACAGACCTTTAAATGGCCCGTCATGGACTTCCATTGCTATCTGCTTAATCCTGGCCAGGACGTGTGGCGAGTTGAACAGCATGTCTTGCAGGAAGTCGATCTCCGAAAGCTCTACGTCCAACTTCACATAGTCGATCTGCCGTCCCTCCTCGCCCGCCTGCCGCACCAGGTTCTCGAAGCGGTCCACCTGTTGGCAACAGGAAAGCTACATATATCAGGTAGTTCATTTACTGTGTTGTCTTTAAAAAGTTTGTTACTCTTATTAAAAAAAAAAAAAAAACGTAGGAACGATACTGGCTAAGGGGAAAAAAGAAGAAAAAGAAGAAAAGGAGAAAAGAAAATGGCACACTGAAGTGCCAGTTCCCATACAATTAGAAACGATCGTCAAAAATCGGAGGATAAGTGTCTTGGAACTTCCCTCACGAAAGGGTTTAAGTCATAGGAAGGAAGAAATAGAAAAGCAGGCAGAGAGGTCCACAGTTTACCACAGAAGGGAATGAATGATTGAAAATACTGGTTAACTCTTGCATTAGAGAGGTGGACAGAATAGGGGTGAGAGAAAGGCAAGGTGCAAGCATGGAGGCACAGTTTTGGAAAACAATTGCAGGGACCCCATCAGGTCCATAAACCTTCTGAGGGTTAAGGCCAGCGAGAGCATGGAAAAAATCACAGCAGACACAGGAGGAAGATATCGGCTGCTCCAATTCTTCAGATATCCAACTAAATCATAGATCACGTCACCTCTTAGGCGACGTTACTTACTATAGTCACTGCCTGCTAAACTGGTCTATGTAGAAACCCTTGCCTCCTTCCTCTTCTGCCGGGCAGCTGATTAGTTCACTTAATATTTTTGCCACTTCCTTAAATTTTTATATTTAAGATATTTTCTATGACTCTCAATTGCCCTTATCCTAAGCTAATTAAAAAAAAAAAAAAAAATTAATAGTAAAAGAAAACTAATATCACTAATAGTATTAACCATTCAAAAAAAATTATGGAAATAAATATCCATATGACTGTCGACACAAGCTACGTCTCTAGTGGCGTGTGTTGATAATCCTAATGATGAAGTTGCGTCAATAATGCTTATTTGCTTCCATATTTTTTCCTGTACGGTTATTACTTTGATATTAATATTATTTTTCATATTGAAACTTTCGAAAATCAGCTTAGGGTAAGTCATGGAAAATATATTAAATATAAGCATTTGGGAGGTGGTTAGATCATTTACCGAAAAATAAACAGATAGATGGCTCCTGGTTCAGTTCAGCCAGTGGCGACGACAAAATTTTAATGCTTCCATTTGACCACTCTCCCATAGATTACAGCAGTCAGGTTATCGTGTGCTTCTAGAAATACAACATTGCACTGGTAGACTGAATGAGAAGTAATCCACTAAATATACGTATGTTGAATGTTTAATCCACAGTCACGGTATAACCACCGCCTCACATTTTGCATACTCCATTTTTTCCCCATCCCGACGTTCCTTGTGCCATTGAAGCTGCCGATGCCTGTAGCAAAGAACTTGATGTTGGGGGAGCGCTGGTGGTCCTTCTTCCCCATGGTGGGATCGTAGGCATACACCTGTGGGCAGTGCAATAAGGTAGAGAAGAGTTTTTTTTTTTTTGTATTTTATTTTCTGAATGGCAAGGGAGGTTAATCATATGACAGTGCCATCGATAAAACAACTCACTTTGCATCCAAACTTATCAAACTCATCCTCGAAGGACCACTCATTGCCCACACCAAAGGAGAATACCACGCAGTTCCCTGGTCGGATGTTGAATTTGTCGTCAAGACACACCATCTTCATCCCAGCTTTTGGTGCTGGCCGCTTGCCTCCAAACGGCTTCTACGGGATATGGGCTGGCATGACTAGTGGCAAGGACATAATGCATGTAAAGCGGATTTCTAAATATTATTATTACCAAAGAATGTTTTACGTATGAATTGATATATATATATATATATATATATATATATATATATATATATATATATATATATATATATATATATATATATATATATATATATATATATATATATATATATATATATATATATATATATATATATATATATATATATAAGAACATAAGAACATAACAAATAAGGGAAGCTGCAAGAAGCGACCAGGCTTACACGTGGCAGTCCCTGTATGAAATATACCTACCTATTTCCATCTATTATCCCCATCCATAAAGTTGCCTAATCTTCTCTTAAAGCTCCCTAATGTCCTAGCACTAACAACATGATTACTGAGTCCGTTCCACTCATCTACCACTCTATTTGAGAACCAATTTTTTCCTATCTCTTTCCTAAACCTAAATTTTTCAAGCTTGAACCCGTTATTTCTTGTTCTACCCTGGTTGCTGATCCTAAGAATTTTGCTTACATATCCCTTTGTTATAACAATTATACCACTTAAAGACTTCTATCAGGTCCCCTCTTAACCTGCATCTCTCTAAAGAATGTAAATTTAACAGCTTCAACCTCGCCTCGTAAGGGATACTCCTCATCCCCTGTATCCTTTTAGTCATTCTCCTCTGTACTGATTCTAATAGACCTATATCTTTCCTGTAATGTGGGGACCAGAACTGCAGAGCGTAGTCTAGATGAGGTCTGACCAGCGCCAAGTATAACTTTAATATTACTTCCAGCTTTCTACTTTTAACACTCCTAAAAATGAATCCTAGTACCCTATTTGCCCTGTTTCTGGCTTCTATGCATTGTTTCCCTAGACGGAGTTCAGAGCTAACTATAACTCCTAAATCTTTCTCGTACCCTGTACCTACCAGAGTTTGGTTGTTTAATGTGTACCTACTGTGTGGGATTTCCTCTACCTACGCTAAGTACTTTGCATTTGTTGATATTAAATTGCATTTGCCATCTATCCGTCCATTCATTCATTCTATCTAAATCTGCCTGCAAGGAGATGGCATCCGATCCTGACCTAATTAATCTACCTATCTTTGTGTCATCCACAAATTTACTAACATCAGTACTAATTCCACTATCCAAGTCATTGATATATATATTAGAAATAACAATGGCCCTAATACTGATCCCTGTGGCACCCCACTAATGACATGATCCCACTCGGATTTCGAGCCGTTTATTACAACTCTCTGTCGCCTGTCACTAAGCCATGACCCTATCCAGTCTAACACCTTCCCATCTATCCCGTGTGCCCTAACCTTTCTCCGGAGCCTTTGATGGGGTACCTTGTCAAATGCTTTACTAAAGTCCAGATATAAGATATCATAACTATCACCATTATCTACTGCCTCGTACACCTTACTGTAAAAACTTAACAAGTTTGTCAGGCAAGACTTCCCCTTTGTGAAGCCATGCTGTGACTGAATTATCAAGTTATGTTTGTCTAAATGTTATATATATATATATATATATATATATATATATATATATATATATATATATATATATATATATATATATATATATATATATATATATATATATTGTTAGTGCCGAATGTGAGAAAGAGAGAGAGAGAGAGAGAGAGAGAGAGAGAGAGAGAGAGAGAGAGAGAGGGTTGAGGATGGTAGTGAATAGGATGGGAAGGTAATAGTGTGCTGATTCAGCCTCAACCGGGATAATGGAGGTCAGTTAGGGGAATCAAAAACTCCACTCAAAGAACATGTGTATGGGCGCCTCAGCCCAGCCCTAAAGCAGAAACCTTTATACAGACGTCTTGCATTGAGCATTGAGAGTGATCTTATGATAATATATATATATATATATATATATATATATATATATATATATATATATATATATATATATATATATATATATATATATATATATATATATATATATATATATATATATATATATATATATATATATATATATATAAGTGTATTTTCCACTTGTTATTGTTATCATTATTACCATTATTTATCATTTATATATTCAATTTGTATATACAGCATTTCTCGTTCCCCTTTTGTTTTTGATAACTCTTTAGGTGGCGTCACGCGCACCCCGAGTCAGCGGCTGGTCTCTGGGCCGTATAGGTTTACTGTGTACTTGGCAGTTTGTTTTTAAACTGGGAGATAATTTACATAGTGTTTGCTGTTATTCCTGGAGTTGGGCATTACCACATGTGCTAGCTCAACCCCTTAGCACATATTTGATGGCAGCGATGCTCCCACATTGCCTTCTGTGACTATTTTGGTGTGTGTCCTGTGTCCCAGCGGACTCCTTTTGTTACTGCCTAAGCTCCACCCCACGTGCTTTTATCACGTCTGTTCCTGTTTTGGCCGAGCCTTCTTAGTGTGCTATCTGCTACCAAGCTGCTTTCTGTGCCTGTACTGAGCAATTTTTGGATTTCTGGGCTGCCTTCACTGCTCCTAGCCCCCAGGCACGCCACCACGTGCGTTCTCGTCCCTTGACGCACTCATCACTG
>NC_087154.1:21544526-21589526 GCF_035594125.1 Scylla paramamosain
CCATTTCAGTAGCGAAGTTCACGTGAAACCTATGAACCTCGGGTCCTGCCTCAACGCCTCCAGTAAATGTCCAGATAAATACCGCTAGAGTGTCATCAACTCTTTCGCCAAGTGTGCCCTCACACACTGGTTAACCATCCACGCTGAGCTAAGCAGAGCTGCTCAACTACTTGTCAATAACGGCTACAAGCAACCCGAAATCGACCAAGTCATTCAACAACATCTTAACAATTTCATGGACTCGCCGACACTACCAACTAAGATACAGCAAGACATCATACTTTTCTATAAGAATTACATTTTTTCATTTCACAAGAGAAATGAGCAAGCCCTCAACAAGATAGTTAACAATCATATCACTCCCATGGATCCCAACGCTCTACTTAAACTTCAGATTTACTACAAAACTAAACGTACTTCAACCCTCGTTATTCGTAAGAACTGCCTCCCTCTAACCAACAGGTTAGAGGGAGGCAGTTCTGATATATCGTTACAGGTCTGATATATCGTTACAGGTCTGATATATCGTTACTCCTTCAACGTTGGGGACTGTAGTCCCCTAAATCAAAGATATATCAGGTCTCCTATCACAACCCTCTTCAAGATGAAGCAATCAAACAGCATAACATAGAAAAACACAGCGTACCTCCTACAAGGAAACAATTAGGAGATCACACTATCATCCTACAGAGAACAAGATTGAAAACGTTTACGGATGGCTGAAGGGATTTTCATTCATCAAAACAAACCGGATATCAGCATTTAACTTTAACAACAGTCTTCCCATGCCGAGACAAGCAGTGCTGTGACTGGTCAACTTACACCGCTGTGATTCGTCAAGCCCACAGCGCTGTGATTGGTCACACAAGTATCGCATTTCGACAGCCTCCGTGTGCTTAGATAGCCCAGTGCTTCCCAGTATCACAATGGGAGACTCATCTAATGACGAGCTCCAACCTGCACTAACAAAGCATCAATGCCGCAAACTGATGAAGGAGAAGGACTCAGCAAGGTTTAAAGACTCTCCCACAGAAAAGGACACTCCTAGTACTATTCTCAAGATCCTGATCGGTCATACAATAGGTTTCCTCTCTCTCATAGATGTGGCAGAAGCCATCTCCAGATTAATAAAAGTGAACACAATGCCCATGAAGATTTTAGAATCAGGACAAGTGCTCATAAGCCCCCCGGACATGGAAACGTACCAAGATTGAGTATCAAGGAAATAGATGGGAAACTGATAAAACCCCAAACTGTATTGCAGGGAATGAGCAAGGGCGTCTTACGAGTTCTCGTACCTCGCGATTCGGATTTAGAGTGGTACAGTACACATTGTATATTTGTATTTGTTGGTTTTGGGGCTGAACGGTTTTATATCAATGATGTCAACTCCAACTCCTCCACAGTCTGGGGCATCTTGGATCCTTGAGCTGGATATTGTGTCTTCAATGAGAACTGAGCATCCTTGTGAGCTTCCTTGTTCTGCAGGTATATGATATGATATGAAGCCTTTGAAGGTGAGCGGTGAGCTTTCTGGAAGTTTTTTTTTTTTTGTGTCTGTGTGGTTCTTTTGAGCCTCTGCCATTAGCAGGTGGTGTTTATTTCTGATTCCATTGATGTTCCATTGGAGGATACATAATAAGTTCTTGTTCAAGCTGGCTGTAGGATGTTCAGGGCTTTCTTCTCCTTTTCTATGTTGTGGATAGATGCTGGAGTTAATCGTAGGTTAACTTCCATTTCTTGATGATGGTTGTCTGGTTGGTCCTGTGGAAGATGTGTGGTTGGGGCTAGTCTCCTTGTGGTTGGGTTGTAGTTTAAGAGGTTGGGGTGGATATTGGCTCTTGGGTTTCTTTTCTTGGGTCAGTTTCCCAACAACTGAATCGGTTAGCTTGTTGACAGCAGCTTCCTCCACTCGTTTCCCTAACATGGTCATGATAGTTGATACAAACGTTTTGAACATATCCGTTAGGTCTTGTTTTGAGAAGATGATTCTTTCCTCTTTCTCCCGCATGGGAGCTGGTGCTGGAGATTGAGGTTTCTTTCAGAAGATCGTACCTTGCAATATTTGTGTTAGTCGACTGTAATGTTTTGGCAGGGGGGCTCTGGTACCAAAGGCAGGGGCAGGGAAGTCTTTCGTTCTCTGTATATTTCTTGAGCAGAGTTTTGCTTGTTGAGAGCTGTTTTGTCTCCCCAAGTGGATGTCCTTGCCAGTGGCCTGCCACTTTGCTCACTGCGGATTATGTGTGATGGTGCTTTCTGTTGTTCCATCCATCGCTGTTGGCTTTGTCGTTGTGCTTCTACAAGATCCTTCCTCGCAGCCCAGTTTCAATTCCATGCATGATGGGGCTCCTTGCAGTTTGGACATCTTGCAGTAGTGGTCTCGCCCTGCTTTTGCTTCTGTATGCACCTCTCTGTCTCGTGTCTCCCTGCACATACTCCACATCTGGCGGGATTGGGGTGCAGTTTGTTCTATGATGTCCAGAGCGCTGGCTTTTGAAGCATCGCAATGGTATTTGGCTGTAGGGGCTGGTGAAAATATTCCCCAGTACCCTAGATCCAGTGTGCTCGGCAGTGGGCCACGTACTGTGATCACCACTTGTCTTGTTGGGTTCCTTTCTCTTGTGTTGCATCACTGTGCTGTTACAACAAGCAGGTCTCTCTGTATCAGGAAGAGTGGCATCAGGAGCGGGAATCTCAGTCCTCCTGAAGGGTTGGTCGTCTATGAAAAGATGTGGAAAAGTGCAGGGTGGTATCATCAGCGTAGGAGTGGATAGGACACGAAGTTTGGTTTAGAAGATCATTAATGAATAATAAGAAGAGAGTGAGTGACAGGACAGAACCCTGAGGAACACCACTGTTAATAGATTTAGGAGAAGATCAGTGACCGTCTACCACAGCAGCAATAGAACGGTCAGAAAGGAAACTTAAGATGAAGTTACAGAGAGAAGGAGAGAAGCCATAGGAGGGTAGTTTGGAAATCAAAGCTTTGTGCCAGACTCTATCAAAAAGCTTTTGATATGTCCAAGGCAACAACAAAAGTTTCACCAAAATCTCTAAAAGAGGATGACCAAGACTCAGTAAGGAAAGCCAGATCACTTGTAGAGCGGCCTTGACGGAACCCATACTGGCGATCAGATAGAAGGTTGTTAAGTGATAGATGTTTAAGAATCTTCCTGTTGAGGCCAGTTTAGGCCAGCGAGGGCATGGAAAACATCACTGCGAAGAATTTTAATAGGTGGCATGAAGTAGTCAGAGGGTGGAGGAGAGGGAGGAACAAGTCCAGAATCATCCAAGGTAGGGTTTTTAGCAAAGGTTTGAGCGAAGAGTTCAGCTTTGGAAATAGATGTGATAGCAGTGGTGCCATCTGGTTGAAACAGAGGAGGGAAAGAAGAAGAAGCAAAGTTACTGGAGATATTTTTGGCTAGATGCCAGAAGTCACGAGGGGAGTTAGATCTTGTAAGGTTTTGACACTTTCTGTTAATGAAGGAGTTTTTGGCTAGTTGGAGAACAGACTTGGCATGTTTCCGGGCAGAAATAATTATAAAGTGCATGAGATTCTGGTGATGGAAGGCTTAAGTACCCTTTGTGGGTCACCTCTCTATCATGTATAGCACGAGAACAAGCTGTGTTAAACCAAGGTTTAGAAGGTTTAGGACGAGAAAATGAGTGAGGAATGTAGGCCTCCATGCCAGACACTATCACCTCTGTTATGCGCTCATCACACAAAGACGGGTCTCTGACACGGAAGCAGTAGTCATTCCAAGGAAAATCAGCAAAATACCTCCTCAGGTCCCCCCAACTAGCAGAGGCAAAACGCCAGAGGCACCTTCGCTTAGGGGGATCCTGAGGAGGGATTGGAGCGATAGGACAATATACAGATATGAGATTGTGATCGGAGGAGCCCAACGGAGAAGAAAGGGTGACAGCATAAGCAGAAGGATTAGAGGTCAGGAAAAGGTCAAGAATGTTGGGCGTATCTCCAAGACGGCCAGTATCCTTATGTTTTGTGTCAAGTTATTGTAGGAAGCTATGTTATTAAGGTACAATTATTACTTTTGCTAAGAGAGAGAGAGAGAGAGAGAGAGAGAGAGAGAGAGAGAGAGAGAGAGAGAGAGAGAGAGAGAGAGAGAGAGAGAGAGAGTGCATTATCACAACGGCGCGATACCATGGTGATAGTGCACTTTCTCTCTCTCTGTCTCTCTTTCTCTCTCTCTCTCTCTCTCTCATGTGATCTTGAGAAGGGAAGGGAAATCACTTGCGAATCTTTTAAAGAGTAGAAAGTAAAAATGTTGAGAATAAACATCAACAGATCCTCACTATAAACCGTCTCAGTGCCCTAAGACGGTTTATAGTGAAGAGAGAGAGAGAGAGAGAGAGAGAGAGAGAGAGAGAGAGAGAGAGAGAGAGAGAGAGAGAGAGAGAGAGAGAATTATCACAACGGCGCGATACCATGGTGATAGTACACTTTTTTTTCTCTCTCTCTCTCTCTCTCTCTCTCTCTCTCTCTCTCTCTCTCTCTCTCTCATGTGATCTTGAGAAGGGAAGGGAAATCACTTGCGAATCTTCTAAAGAGTAGAAAGTAAAAATGTTGAGAATAAATATCAACAGATCCTCACTATAAACCGTCTCAGTGCCCATAGAGGCTTAGACGGTTTATAGTGGAGAGAGAGAGAGAGAGAGAGAGAGAGAGAGAGAGAGAGAGAGAGAGAGAGAGAGAGACGAAGGGATAATATAAATCATCGTACGTCTAGCAGCGTCGTCCATCCCACCTACTCCCCCTCTTGGAGAGAGTGGCGCCGAAACAGGGCAATTAAGCCAACAGGAAACACTCGAATTATCATCATGGAGTGTTTTTACTTAGGAGTCTGACTCTGTTCTTAATGAATTATTAAGAGATGCTGCATGTCAAGGAATTTTTTCTGTTCAAAGATTTACTGGACCATGTAAAATTTTCAAAATCTGAAAATATTTCCTGCTTAACACACTGTATTATTCTTAATTTTATGACTTAATTATTCAACGTAACGAAATCAGAAATATATCACATAAAAGCCAAGAAAATGTAGTCTATAACGAAATATAACACGCAATTGCAAATACTTTGTATAGGACACACTAGACAGGTAAAGAAAGTGAAGTGATAGCGAACGACTGACGCACGCAGTGTGCTTACTCGCAATTTACTCGTTTGTTTACTTTTGGCGCTTGACCCCTTGTCGCAGCCAGCTACTCATATGAAATGCTTCGTTTCTGGGTCAGTCGGTAGTGTTGGTGGACTTTCTTGCTTCACAGGAATGATAGAGTTGCCATGTATGTTATAGTGTAGGGGGTATATGTTCATACTTGACACCTTTTAAATCAGTAGTACCAGCAAATCCGTGTCTCACATTTCCTCGCACTGCTACAGTGCCGATACTTTTTTCTTTTTATCTTTTCGGGGGTGCGTATTACTAAAGATAGTCCTAGGGACCTAAGACATCACACCTACGCCTTTTAGGAATTCCTGTAATATTTTGACTTGTGTTGGTAAGATGTAAAAAAAAAAAAAAAAAAAAAAGCGAGGGAAAGAAAACGTGAGGGGAGAAAACACTCACAGACCATAAGCGAACAGCACCACGAAGGCCACCACACTGACAGTCATCACTGCACCCTTCATCACGTTGGTCGTTTTCATGGCGCAACTGCAGATGAGAATGAATAATAGTAAAACAAGAAGTGCGTTTATTAAAGAGTGGTGTTATTATTTTAAGGGAAAAATGGAGAAGAGGGATTAAAGAATATTTCTCATCATTTTATTATATTATTTTTATTATTATTATTAATATTATTATTATTATTATTATTATTATTTTCATTTATTTCATTTTTTTTTTATGTACGAGGGACACTGACCAAGGGCAACAAAAATCCAATAAAAAAAGCCCACTGAGATGTCAGTCCCATATTATTATAAATAAATAAATTAATTAAAGTACAAATAGATTAAGTAAAAGTTCCATTTATTAAAGAGAAGTGCTATTATTAAAAAAAATAAAGAATATTTCCATTTATTCTTTAAATCTTTTTTTATTTATTTTCTCAGGTACTGGGAAACAACAGGTTGAGAAATAATCGTCCTCATGAGAAGAAAACTTGATAAGAAAACAAATACACAAACTGACAAAGATAAAATTAAGTTATAGAATAAGTTCTAATAAGAATAATAATAATAAGAAGAAAACAGAAAATTTGAAAAAAAGGCTGCTAAACTACCAAAAGAAGGAGAAGAAGAAGAAGAAGAAGAAAAATAGAATTATAGAGATTAAAATAGATGGAGCAATTTGAAAACATGCTTAGTTATGGACTTGTCTTGATATTCCTCTGTCGAAGTAGTTCAAAACGTAGGAAGGAGGGAAAACAGAAACAGACAGAGAGTTCCGGAGTTTACTAGTGAAAGGGGCGAAAAAGTGACAATTTTGGTTAACTCTTGCACTGGTAAAGACAAATTAAAAGTAAACAGTTTAGTCCAGAACTCAGGTAATATAATGGAGTGTATCGTGAACATGCCTTCACATTGCTTGAAGGCTGGCGGGAGTCATCAACCATGCATCACTTTGACTTTGTCCTAAAAAGAAAAGTTAATCACGATAATATGAAGTACGAGTAACTGTTTGAATGTCGAGGAGCCATACTGCAAGATTTTACTTGGCGGTATTTCAGCGGCGGTATTTCAGTCCTTCACTACCCAAGTCACCTCAGTTGTTTTGGAAAGTCACGTGACAAAGATTGTCTATATCACTGGTTGCTAAACCAGTTTATGCATACTTCCGGGAGCTTTGAGAAATTCATGTACACTAATGTATGGGACGAATAATTGAAAAAAAAAAAAGTTTCCGTGTAATTTCAAGACCGAAAATATACAAATGAAAATATTAGGTTGTTCCAGAGTGTTTCTGTATTATCAATTACCGCTGGACACTGTTCATTAGTTTCTTACCTTTGTGTAATAGGTAAAGTCACTCTTGGTGAGTTTCTGTGGTTTTCAGGTGAATGTCAAAGGTGAACGTATAAAAATATTTATATTTAGATATTTGTACAGAGTTGTGGAGAAGGGTGTGGCGTGTACGGGACAACGGATGTCCTCTGCGTGGTACAGCGTTACACCCTGGCAAGAGACTGCCGGAGCCGGCACAAGGGACGCTTAGCGCCTTCAAAAAGTGCTGACAGTAGAAATAGCGGCGGGTTGACCGCACTCACAGTACATGAATATATTTATAATTATAACTCTCTAATTACATAAATAAGGCAAGGGAAAAGCTACTTATAGCTAAGAATGATACATGCCAAAATACATTAGGGAGAGATTAATTATGGAGAATACTTAGTACTATGATGTAGGTGCTACCGATTAATTATCGATGGCAATAAAAGGAGTATGGAAAGTTCCATGGTGTGTGTGTGACGTAGGGTGGTGTGATCATATCAGCCCCACCCTTATCTGCCAACACCCACTATCTACACTTATGCATATATGTATACATACACTTATATTGCTAATCAGGCAAGGCATTATAAATACAATACATATTATTATTAATTATGTGACACCGTTCCTGTTTAAAACATATAAAATAGATACTCAGTCATAAATAATTGTTATATAGGTGATAAATGCATTACAAAACAAAATGCTACATCTTAAATCTGTGAGGTGCGAGTGTAATATGATACATAAATTGGTAGTATTTTAATTTCAATTTAGATTAATTTCTTACATGACACAATTTTCTTCCCAAAACATTTTTTCCTACTGTGCACTCTTATACACACTGGTAATGTCATGTACTCCATGGACTCCATTATTTCCAAACACCGTTTGAAAACTTCTCGCACCCTGAGATGCACCGTACCTCAGGTTGACTATCACTGGTGTACTATTTGCAGACAGACATAGTTACAGAAGGTAACGGAACGCGTTTCATGTGTTTTCTTCCTTCCTTCCTTCCTTTCTTGTATGTTTAGGTGAAATATGGTTGTATCAGTAATATCGAAATCTTTCTTTTTTTTCTTTCTTCTTTCACGCTTGTTTAGGCGGGTAGTGTTGAATCAATAGTATTCAAAGTTATTATATTTATGTAGGTAAATCGTTCGTACTATCTGCCTCTCTCACAGTAAAAATTTCACAGCTGTCGATTATTTCTATGCACTAAATTCATTACGTGATGGTGGTGGTGAGAACTACATCACCTGGCTGACAGGTGTGTTGTGTTTTGTGGCCTTAACAATTTTACCTCATAAAAGTGCCCCTCATTTGGCGTTCCTTTGTCTCAAAAGTATGTCTTTAGTCTTTAATCATATCTGAGTGACATCGAGGTTGTCAGTGGCGGCAGAATTGACCGAAGAGGATGTACTGTGCTACGTCGGCCAGTATGGACAGTATGGACAGTCTAAGCAGCGCTTCCGGGGTCTTCTCTCACTCTCTCTCTCTCTCTCTTGCGACACACACACACACACACACACACACACACACACACACACACACACACATACACACAAATACACACTTGAGATCATTCCTCTTAATCTCGTTATCAAAGCAAACCTTCTTCATTTAACATTCACGTTAGCGGGTGGAGACGTTGGACAGATAGTGTGCATGTTTGTTATGGGCCTAGTTACTGGTGACCCCTGGGTGTTTTAATGTAAGGGTCCATCAACTCTCCCACTGTTCTCTGGAGATTCACATTCTAAAATCGCCTCTCGTGACACAACTTGATGTACTATACCCATATGCTACAAAACATTAATCTTGTTTGTGCGAGTATTTTGAAGTGTTCCTCGCACACAGTTGTGAAGGAGACGATAGAGGAGCAAGAGGCGGCGAGGAGCTGAATCAGACTCAACAGCTGACGTAAAGTTCTCGTAACAGTTTCATTACGTTTTTACCTATTTCTGTATTTTCTCCAGACTATAAGTTTTACGTATTTAGAAACGCTTTACTCTCTCTCGACTGTTTTCAAAGGTAACTGAGATAATTAGTCGGGTTTTCAAATGTGTTTCTCCTCTTAATAATGTAGAAATCTTGTTAATCTTTCACTAGAACCATGAAAGACATCCTCAAGTACCTGGAGCCTTTTGAAGGAGATGTTCACATGCAGCGCGGCAGGGGGTCCCGGAATGAAGCTGTGGCCAAACAAACACTGTTCACTGTCACCGGCGTCATGCTCCACACTCCCTCCCCAGTAGCAGTTGTATCAGTTTAACAACTGATAATGGAGAGGGAGTGTGAAGCATCGTGATTTTTTCTGTCTTACATGTTACTTCTATCGGGCGCAAATGGAGGGACGCTGCGAAATATTTCCCACAGTTTAGGTTAAGTTTTACGTGAAAGCAGAATACATGTAAACTTGCCAAATATTTATTTATTTATTTTTTTATATAATGTATTTTGTAACGGTGAAAAACAGCCAGGTATGCGAGGTGATATAAGCACACACACACACACACACACACACACACACACACACACACACACACACACACACACACACACACACACACACACACACAAACACACACACACACACACACACCCACACACACACAATAAAGAAGAAAGAAGGAAGAGGGAGAGGAGGAGGAAGAGAAAGGAGGAGGAGGAGGAGGAGGAGGAGGAGGAGGAGGAGAAAGACGAAGAAGAAGAGAAAGAGGAAAAAGAGGAAAGCAAACAACATCAAACCACTACATTCACAGATGAAATATACTACACACACACACACACACACACACACACACACACAGGCATGCACCACTTGCCGGAGATACATGTGGTGGCGGGTGGCGGAGCAGGCAAGGCGAGCACGGTTCTTACGTGAATTCACCAGCCCACTGGAGACGATTGCGTTTCTAAAGAGCGTTTCTCCAGTTAATAATGTAGAAATCTTATTCTGTCGCTAGAATCGTGAAAACATTTGCAACTTCAAGTAGAGACGTTTGAGTGTAGTATAGGTGTAGCGGAAGTGTTTCAAAATATGGTCCTTCGTTCTCTCATTAGTTGTATTTTCATAAGCCACAGAGATGATTAATCGGGTTATTATGGATGTTTATTTAATTTTGTTTCTAGTAATGATGCAGAACTCTTGTTGAATTATCAGTATGCTTTTAGTAGATTCACGAAAACATCCTTCAAAACTCCAGTAAATTCCAATGCAGCCTGGTAAACGTAAGAAATAGGGCGGCAAAATGTTGAATGCGGGCCATTAAGCCATGGATTTTCATGCAAAGTTCATTTTTCTTATGTAAAAAGAGCTATGTCCTAGGAGAACAAAAGCTGGTGATAAAAACCCCCACTAAAAGTGCCAAACCCTAGAAGATGAGGTAGGTCCAAAATGACGTTCTTAGCTTACCTTGTTTAAAAACATACCTAGGAAATCACCGGTATTTAAGCTAGAGAACGAGCTTTTTTGTCAGATTTCAATGTCAGTGCATCCATTTAATCATGTACCAGATGACTCTTTCTGCTACTGAGGGATTATAAAATCATCCAGTTATCATCCAGCATGACTGTACTGGTCTGCTCGGCATATGACCATATTATGTTCCAAAATCGCCTCCGGAGGCAAATACTAGTCTGATGACAAGATTTTATTGTTGTTGTTACTGCCAGAGAGAGAGAGAGAGAGAGAGAGAGAGAGAGAGAGAGAGAGAGAGAGAGAGAGAGAGAGAGAGAGAACACTGAGGATGGTAGTGGATGGGATGGGGAGAAGATATTTTGCTTACCTGATAAAGTTAGCCTCAGCCGAGTTAATGAAGGTCAGATAGGGACTTCAAAGACCCCACACAAGAAACGTGTAGGGGATACCCAACTCTGCCCTGCCCTGGGGCAGAAGCAGGTATACTCTAGAGGGGAGCAGACGTCATGAAAGAGCGTCTCGCATTGAGAGTGATTTCCAGTTTACAGGAGTTAAATGCCCTGCCAACACGTGAGTGTCTTGACTACAACATACTCAGTGTAATATATATGCCCTGTTTTATGTAAGAGTGTACAGTAGCACGATTTGTAATCTTACTCTGTAAGATTAAGGCTGTTAATCTACCAATGTGGGTAGTAACGTAAACCTATAATCCTATTCCATAAGGCTGAGACTGTTAAGTTACCAATATATATTTGTCTTTATGAGAATTTGCTCGTGTTCCCAGGTTTTGACCGATTCAATCAATACATCGAGTCAGCGTGAAACGGGTCTCATTATCCTGCACTGATCGCCCCAAGAAAGTGGCGATAACAGTTGCTCCTTGTGATGTAGAGCATGGAGACTGAGGTTGTGAAGATGGGAGGCAGAAGAGGAGACGGTGGAAAAGTGAGTGGTGAGGGTGAAGATAACGATGTTTACGCTAAAGATGCTGACCTATAGGATAGGGCCTTAATGAAACACTGTGGGGGCTCGCGATTCTCCCAGCAGCGGAATGGAGGTCGTCACCACCAGACACAGACCTGCGTTCTACACTTCCGTCGCGCACGCTCTTTCACAAATACGTAAGTGTGCAGTAGTTACAGCGCAGTGACATTTGTAATAATAGTAAGTAGCTGGAAATTAGTGATACAAATGTGACGGCAAGACAAAACAATATGCTTATTGTGTGAAGTGTTCAATTTATGATTGCGGGCTTGACCGGACCTAGAATAGACTGGATCGTTGTGGGTCATTACACCTGTTACTAGTACACCGAGCAGCGCCATCAAGATGCCACACTATTCACCAAGAACAGAAAGTGTTAAAAAGAAAAGAAAAAAAGAAAAAAAAAAAAAAAGAAATCGTTACTTAAAGGTACAGTAAAATGCATAACACTTACCATAAACAAGTGTACCAGTAAAGTCATCCCCCCCCAAAAAAAAAAGGGGGAAAAAAAAGGTACTCATCCAAGTGACGAATTGGTCGTTTGCCAAGTTAGCTGTCGTAAGAAAATTTAAAATAATAAATATTTTTTGGTCGGACAGCACGTTGGTCGTAAGTCAAATACATCGTATGGCGAGTACCCTTCTGTATATCATATATACTTTATTATGACTGACTAAAGGAGGTCACTGGGTGAGACGTGGAAGCTGTCTGTGACAATGTCCGTCTGTAACAATGGCAGTCGTGACGCGGGAACATTCCGTGTAAAGTTAGTGTCTCTCTCTTTCACACATTGGCAAATTTTGATGGCGACTCCGCTCGACTCTGCTGCGGCTTCCTGAACGGCGACTGTGCTACGAATTGTGTTGCGACTCTCATGCCTGGCGAACGCGCTGCGAACGCGCTGCGAATGTGTTGCGAATGCGCTACCACTTCACTGCGAATGCGCTGGGAATGTAGTGCGACTCATCGATGTAGTATATACAGTATATAGGAGAGGCTTATAAATCTTTCCTTGTTTGTGTGAACTCTCCTTGTGTGCGCGCCATCAGGATCCTTTTGTTGCACAATACTGCATTTTGTAATTTTAAAGTTTTATGACGATTTTTATGAGGTAATTACACCTCCGTATTGAAAAATCCCCTCCATCTGCACCTCTGCTCATACGCCTGTTACACAACAACAGGTTACTGCCACAAAACGATGCTTGCGCGATAATTGCTCTGAGCTGCCAGCTCACATTTTAGTCTTATTTTGTACGCATTTTCTCTCTCTCTCTCTCTCTCTCTCTCTCTCTCTCTCTCTCTCTCTCTCTCACACACACACACACACACACACACACACACACACACACACACACACACCTTGCCAGGCAGGCTGCTTCATATTCAGTTACTTATACAATATTACATATAATACATACATGCAGTATTATTACACAGTACGCACATACATACTTTTACATATTTACATGATACATACATAGTCACTATGTAAAATTCTCTCCCTCCTTCTGCCCTCCCTCAAACTCTTGACAACATTAGGTTGTGTAAATTTGGAAGGAGATGAATAAAAGGTGTAATTTTGTTTAATTTATCCGAACTGCGTATGCGAATGTTGAAAACTTTACGTATGTTCCGAGGATGCGGATGTGAAGAAGTCAACCGATGCATCTGTAGTGAGTGTGTTTGGAGAGAGAGAGAGAGAGAGAGAGAGAGAGAGAGAGAGAGAGAGAGAGAGAGAGAGAGAGAGAGAGAGAGAGAGAGAGAGAGAGAGAGAGAGAGAGAGAGATGCACAATCATCTTTGCAAGGAAGTATCAATCCACTGTCGCCTGATCCTAGCACAAGGGTGCGAAGGGCTTGTGGAAGAGGTTGCTGCTATAGCGAATTTCTTGCGACAACGCTGCGAATGCGGCGAACTTGCTGCGACACCACTATGAATCCGTTGCGACAGCTCTGCGACAACGCTACAACAATGCTGCGACGCCGCTGAGAACGTGTTACGATCCTCCGCCGTGGTGACTCCGCTGTGAATGTTTTGAACAGTCCAAAACATTCACCGTCGCCTGTCGAACGCTTTGCGATTCAGCCTGCTCTGTAGTGCCACCACTGTATGTTTGGCACCACTGTGTTGTCATGTATTTGTATGTACACTGTCTCTAGCCTCTGTGGCGACTATGTGTCGGTGGGCGTAGCTTGGTATCGGAGTCGACTATTATTTTTCTCGATAATCATCACTCACAACATCCTTGTGCAACTGGGTAATCAAAGTTAGTCTGGCGTGTTGTGTTTTATTTAGAAAAATAAATTGTCTTGCAGCTCAACAACAATGCACTTCTATACTACTGAATCACACGACTAAGATTATTTGCAAAGTTATTAAGACTCTTGTGTCTTAATCAGAGTCTAAATCTATGAGTAACTCGTGACAGAGCGACACGGGTTGTGCGTCTGTACTATCTTAGTGTCTGGCTGCTACTGACGCTAAAAGTGAATTGAGGATTGTCCGAGAGGTGCCTAGGCATACGTCATAGATTTCCATAGCCAACAATATCAAGCAAAATGAATGACGTTTTAATCTCCACCAAATGAGAGGTAAGCCTTTAACAAGCTGAACGGGCATAAAACAAACCGGCTGTTTGTCAATTCAACGTTCTGTTCACCTCTTGCACAATTCTTCTAATACTGGCGTTAGATTCTCTAACGCGTCTCTAATTTCCTTCTAATTCTATTCCTATTTTCTTTCTCATGTAAGGTAGTGCCTATTACACGGCTCGGCAGCTACCGTTTGTCGTCCCGACAAAATTGTTATGCAATAAAGTCTATCTACAATATTACATGCTTGCTGTTCTTTTACATACCTATTACAGGGTTACAGCACGGAAATGTGTCTCATTTCGATGGATGATTTCTTGAGTTTCTTGTACAGAAGTATCATTGCTATTGTGCTCAACGTGAGTATCAAGACAAATGGAAGTACATATATTATATACCACATAATACCTGTGTGTGTTTTTGACACTTGCGTTACTAGTCTTTTCTTGTTAATCTTTCTGATTTTCAAAAGAGGAGCTCTGTCTGGGAATTTCATAGTAATCTCCTGTAAAACATTTTCTCTATTAAGTATAATAGTCTTTTTCCTATTTGCTACTGTTGTGAGTGTGGGGCTATGAAGTTCACATTGATCTGGTACACGATATAAGCCTTCTATTGATGCTATCTGAGGTTGAAATCCTGGGCATATGACTGATACATTTGTCTTGTTTGGAAAATATATGTAGTGAGATTCCTGGATAGTTTCATGACGTGGTGTGGGAGTTTCTTCCTTAAAATGACAATTACGTACAATGGATATATTTTTCACCAAGGATGCGGCACATGAGTGACTCAATGCTTCATTGAAAGTAAAATAAGTAGCTGAGCAAATGTACAGGCCTACGTTAGTTTTCTTACAGTTCAATAGATCATCATTTACTATTACACTTTCTTTCAAACCATTTATGGATAGGATGTAATTTGTTGGATATGTTATATCAGTATCAATTGTTACAATGGAACTATTAAATTTCATTGGGAAAGGAATCAGATTACACATGTGATATCTCAATTCTGATGAAAATGATATGTCAGTGAGTACCCCAGTATCATTTATAAATGAATTAAGTATGGGATAATATAGAGCAATATTGTTTGAATCAAAGAAAGGTTGAAAATTCCACTCATATTTTGCTTGTTGAGTTATGTTTAGAAGTTGTGATATTGAAAATAATGTGTATGTAACATGTCCAGCATTAGCCATAACTAAGTCTTGAATTTACTGCTCCTTTTCAGCATTTAATTACTTTTTCTTAATATGCAACTGATCTAAGACCATGAAAATTTCCAGGGATTCCTTCACATTAGAGTTCTCTATACTTAAGCTTTCCATGTTATTAATCATCTCATCTATGGTAAGTTGTATATTTCATGTTTCTTCTTTTAAGACATCGATTCTGGACACTGAGTTTTGTAGATTATTTACATTTGAGCGAAGTTCTGCATACAAACCAATGTTTGCTACTCCAAGACCTACTAACGATCCGATCGCTATTGCGATACCTACTCTTCTTTTGCTTTTGCCATGTAGGAAGTTATTTTCTATTTTGGTGATCTTCGTCTGCATAGCTAATTTCTTCTCTAATCCCACATTGGATATCTCACAAATTATCAATTTGTCTTTTACCATCTGTATACCGTTACTGATATGTCTGATATTTTCTCTTACAACATTTATATTGTCAAATTTCAATAGTACTCTTACTGAGTGGTTCACAATGATCATGTCGCCGATTTTCCTTACTAAAGCTTCGGGCCTCACATTATCCCAGGCTGTTGCTAGAACTACTATAGCTGAGAACATGCATGCCACTTGTTTCATCTTTACCTATAAAAAGAATAACAATCTATGTTCAACTCATTCAATATATCTTCAACATACTCATAAAATTCAGTTTCTAATGAGAGTTCATTGGTGCAAATTAATGGCAAAACTTGTTTTCTATGACTTCTTAATTTCTTCCTGTAATCACGGCTTTCTTCGTCTGTTGCGTGGTGACTTGTTTCTGTCTGTGCTCTATCTCTTCCTGTTTCTACATTATTTGTGTCTGTCTTGTCTGTTTCTGTGCTATTTGTTTCATCACTATCTATGACTGCATATTCACCAAATTCATTCATGTAGCTCATCTGCATGGCTTACACTGATATCACCGGTTTCCAAATATCGTATTGTGAATTTATTTCCACTATCTGGTGCAATGACTTTATACGGACCCTTGAACTTGGGCGAAAGTTTGTTGCTATTTCCTACTGGCGTGTGTAGTTTGACCATGACTGGCTGTATTTTTATGTCTCGTGCCCTTTTATGTTGTTGTTTTGTTAAGTCTTGTAAGTACTGTTTCATGTGATCTCTGACACGTTGGTAAATTTTCTTGAATTTATTGATTCTAGTTAGTATGAAATCATCATAGTTATAGGACATGACGCGGTTCTGACTCGAGAAGTGAGTACGGTAAATTCTTATCCTCTCCAAAAAGAATATAATGTGGCGTTTCACCTGTGGCTGAATTGATTTGTGTGTTCAAAGCACATGTGACGTGCGGGATCCATGTGTCCCACGTAATGCTGTGTGGATTTATTAATGTACGTAGACAAGTGATGACTTTTCTATTAAGTCTTTCCACAACTCCGTTACTTTCCGGTTTGTAGGCGTGTACATTTATTTTCTTT
Source organism: Scylla paramamosain (assembly GCF_035594125.1). Lineage (NCBI taxonomy): Eukaryota > Metazoa > Arthropoda > Malacostraca > Decapoda > Portunidae > Scylla > Scylla paramamosain. Next base: position 21,561,167 of record NC_087154.1, read on the forward strand.
ATGTTGAAAATGCGACATATTACTGCTAGAATAGCGTTATTAAATTCAGGACTATTGTCAGTGATGATAGTTTTTGGGGTTATGTATGGACAAATTACTTTTTCAAATATAGTTGTAGCGATTGTCTCTGCTTTCTTGTTCTGTATTGGCTGTAAAATGGAAAATCTGGAGAAATAATCGATGATTACTAGTAAATATTTAAATCCATTTTCAGATAGGGGCAACTCCAAGGTATCAAGATGAATTCTATCCCACGGTTTCTCAGGAATTGGGTAACTCAACATTGGTGCTGATGTGCGTGTGTGTCCTTTTGTTTCTGCGCAAACGTTACAATTATCTATATAATTGTAGATTTATTTTCTCATGTCTGTCCAATAGTATTTCAGTCGTGCTTGTCTATAAGCCTTTTCTTTTTCTGGGTGAGAACTAGTTGCACAATCATGAATGAAGTGTAAGACATTTAGTACTAACTCTTTGGCTTTAACTAACTGTTTCACTTTTCCACGTGATACTCCTTTGCATGTTATTTCGGTATTGCGGTATAGCAATCCATAATGTAATAGGAATTCCGATAGTTTATATTTCTTTGGTAGTGTCTGTGTTTCTCTGTCTGTATTACCTTCAAGGTGCTCTATTATTTGCTTCAAAGTGTTATCTTTTCTCTGTTCTGAGTATACAAGTTCATTGTCTAAGGTGGTTAGTTCTTGGATACTACATACTACACTGTTTACTTCTCCGTGTGAGACTGTTTCGTGATAGAGCATCGGCTGCTGTATTTTTCTTTCCTGGTATGTATTCAAAGTTTATTTCATAATTCTGCAGTGCCACAAACCAATGTGCTAAGCGTCCTCTTAAATTCTTGTGTTTAAACAGATTCTGAATTGCGGTGTGGTCTGTCCACACTCTAATCTTGTAACCCAGTATGATATCTCTGAAGTGTTCTAGACAATAAATCACTGCTAAAGTCTCGCGTTCTGTGATGCTATAATTATTTTCTGCAGCTGTGCAAAGTCTGGAAGCATATGCAATTGGTGTGGATTACCATTTCTTTCCTGTGTTAGTATTTCTCCTAACCCTATGTCAGAGGCATCTGTACACAAGATGAACTCTTTTGTGTAATCTGGAAAAATCAATAGTGGCGAACTTATGAGCTTTTCTTTCAGTGTTTCAAATGCTTTGGTTTGGGAAAGACCCAAGAGAATGTAGTATTATTTTTCAGGAGTGAACTCATTGTTTGTGCTATGTCACCGTAGTTCTTGATGAAATTTCTATAATATCGTGTCATCCCTAAGAAACTTCTTACTTTTTCAACTGAGGTTGTTTGAGGAAATTGTTTTACGACGTCTACCTTTGACTGTACTGTCCTCAGACCTTGACTGTCTATTTGATGACCCAAGTAAGTTACTTTCTCCTGTAGAAAGCGACATTTTTCCAACTTGATCTTTAATTCTGTTGATACGAGTCTGGTGAAGACTTGGTTTAGCTTATGAAAGTGTTCTTTTGTTTGTGAAACTATTAAAATGTCATCAAGGAAAACACTAGCAATCTTCCCAATCAAACCTTGTAGGACATTGTTCATTAATCTCATGTAAGTAAGTGGGCTGTTCGATAAGCCGAAAGGCATTCTACTAAACTGATAGTGACCTGTTGGTGTAGAAAATGCTGTCAATGGACGTAAAGCTTCATCGAGCTCAATTTGCCAAAATGCAGATTTTATGTCAGTTGTGCTAAATAACTTATTTGAAATGCCTAGACTTCGAAGAACATCTGAAATGACTGGAAGTGGAAGTCTGTCTGGAATGGTTTTCCTGTTGAGGTCCCTGTAATCAATCACTGGTCTCATGGTGCCGTCCGGTTTGGGCACAATTTTATTAGTGGAAAATTCCACTCACTGTCACTAGGTTCTATGACATCTTGTGACAACATATCTTCAATCAATTTATCAACAATGGCAAGTTTAGAATGCGGCAGTCTATATGCGGGAATGTAAACAGGCTGTGTTCTTGGCCTGAGTTTGATTTTATGCTGCAATAGAGTTGTTTTACCCAAGGCTTCTCCTGGCAAAGCAACAGCTGCTTTATGCAGGTGTAGTAGGTGTACGAGTTCTTGTAGCGAAAACACTTGTGCTATTTGTTTATCTTTATCAGAGCTAAGGTCTTGATTATTGATTATTTCTACAGCTTTACTGACTTGGAAACGTCCTAATTCTGGAAAGGAACTCTGTTCCTTTCTTAATAAGTACGTCTGTATGAAGCGTGTTGATAACAAATACTTCAGATTTACCCCTGTTTGTATAGTAAAGACCATTTTCCAAATTTATTCCACGAACGCGCGACGACTCACTTAAGGCAATCGCTGTCACATGGTCACTTATTCCTTTTAGACTAACCTTAACCTTGCAAATCGACTGAGCCTGCAAGAGTGTGCACTTTGTTACAGAACCTGAAACAATTTTCAAGGCTTCGGTTGGTGCATGTTGTTTGTTCTTTTGGGTTGTCAATGGGGAATTTGTCTTTCCATGATGATCCGTAGGAATGCGATTCTCGTCAAGTACTGGTGATGAATTGTTTAAGTACCGCTCTGCCACGTTATTATCTGAGGGAACTGTTTATTTCAGTCTTAGGATGCTAACTAACTGGTGCCACGACATCTTGGCTGCGGGTGTTAACGAATGGTAGAAACTTGTAAGATTTTTTAATTCCTTCTTTCGCAGGGAAGATAGTTATGTCTATCTCGCATTGTGTCATATTCAATGAGTAAGTTTCCTGGGAACGCTTGCTGTTCTACCACAACAACTGTTAATTCAAACATGTAATAGTGCCCAAAAGTTACAGATATCTGTGTTTCTCCTACAGGTGTAAGTTTGTTTCCGGTGACTCCCTGAATGTTGAATGTGGTTGGCTCAATAATGACCAAACCAGGTTTCGATTTTCTTAGAAAATCTAGACTGATTAAGTTAATACATGCTCATGTGTTTAGAAACATGTGACTGGGTTCATCGAACACTCGGGCGGCTTTGAACGGATCTCCGGAGTTGTCATTTATATAAATAACTTCCTTTACTTCCTGGCTTTTATCCAAGTTAGGGTGCGATGACTGTGCTTTGGATTCTTTTATTTCCTGGTTTTTATTTAAATTGTGGCGAGTTGACCGTGTGTTGGCTTCAGATGAAGTGACTACGTTGTAACGTTTTTCTCTTTTTGGTCATTGTGAAAATCCTGACTTCTAGCACGACAGTCTGCTGTCCTGTGCCCAATTCTGTGATGATAAGAACACCAAGGAGGATTTCTACATACTGATTCTTTGTGACCTTTATACTGACAGTTGGAACAGGTGATATTAGCGTAGCAGTCCCTTGCAGAGTGTCCAAATTTGTGGCAATTGTAACATTCAATTGTTTGTCTTTGTCTAGAAGGACTCCTACCATTATAGGGTGTTGACATTTTGGTTCTAGATTGTGATCGTCCTTGCCTTTGTGTGGTTGGTGTGCGTGAGTCTGAGCTAGCAGCTAACACATATGTACTGCAAGTAGGATCTATTTCTGCATAGCCTTTGAGTAGGCAATCTACCTCACCTAACTGTATGTTTGGTTTGATGTCTTTATAGAGTCTTTCCTGTACTACACCCTTGTTTGATTTGACAATTTGTGCTAGCATCATAACGAGAGCCATGTTTTTCAAGGAAATTTGTTTGGGTTCATTTTTCACAGACCAATCTGAGTTTTCAAAGATTGCTTCGATGTCTCTTGCTTGTGTATCCAACCTTGAAATGAATGCTGTTTGTGTCTCATTTTGTTCTGGAGCTATTTTCAGAAACTTGACCATGGCGCGTATTGGATCTCTGTCGCTTTTTGTTGTGAAGTGCTTTTTAAAAGCTTTGATGTACTCATCAAATGTTTTGATGTTGTCTAAATGTGAATATACTATGACGTGACGAGCTGTGCCCTTAACAGCGTCAATGTGTTCTTTGAAACATTCTATTTTTAAGTTATCCTCAACAATACCTTTGTTTTTGATCAAAGTTTCTATTCTTTTGACATACTGATTTAAATCAATAGTATCAGGTTCTCCACTGAATTTGGGGATATCAGCAACAGTGGTGATGATTGAATGTTTTACTACGTTAGCGTTTGTCATGGTGGAGTTTCTACTTTCACGTAAAGCTCGTAAACTGCGAGTAAAGATAGGACTAGTTCGACTTGAAACTTGACTAGGTAGTGGCATACATGTGTACAATTTACATACCTTGTCCTATGATGATTAGTGCGTGTGATAATGTTGGGAGACGCTCTACAATAAGGCAGTTATACTCAATGTTTCTTCGTGCTCAGTCATTCCTCAGGCATACACAAACTGTTGGTGCACTGGGTATTAGATAAAATATTACATGAATATAATTACATTAATGAATGACAGGTTGAATACTGTTACCAAAGTATAGACAAGTGAGTAGCAATGTCTTCTTGAGCGGCGGCTGCTGGTGGCGGCGTGCTGTGGCTGATGGCTGTGTGCGGCGACTGCTGGGGCGGCGCTGATCCTGCTCTCGTCTCTGGCTGCGGTTTCCTCTTCTAAGTCTCTTCTTAGTATTTAGATATTGGTCTCGTTGTTTGGTGGTATTAATTGAGAGTTACTCTTGAGTTTGATCGTGTGAGTAGTGGCTCGGGAGTGTGATGAGGTGTGGCGCGGTGCGGCGCGGTGCGGGACTTGTGCACACTTGTGGGGTTGACCTTGACTCACTGTGTTGGCTGGGGAAGCGTTATTGCTGTTGTTTCCGTTGCTGCTGTTTGTTTCTAATGTTTGTAAACTCTTCTTACTCTTCGGAGGTTGTTTAGGCTTCAGAATCCCAATAAGCTGAACACCACTGTAGTGCCACCACTGTATGTTTGGCACCACTGTGTTGTCATGTATTTGTATGTACACTGTCTCTAGCCTCTGTGGCGACTATGTGTCGGTGGGCGTAGCTTGGTATCGGAGACGATGATTTTATTTCTCGATAATCATCACTCACAACTTCCTTGTGCAAGTGGGTTATCAAAGTTAGTCTGGCGTGTTGCAGTTTATTTAGAAAATATAAATTGTCTTTACAGCTCAACAACAGTGCACTTCTTAACTACTCAATCACACGACTAAGATTATAAGCAAAGTTATTAAGACTCTTGCGTCTTGATCAGAGTCTAAGTCTTTGAGTAACTCAAGTCAGAGCGACACGGGTTGTGCGTCTGTACTATCTTGGTGACTGGCTGCTACTGCTGCTAAAAGTGACTTGAGGATTGTCCGAGAGGTGTCGAGGCATACGTCATAGATTTCCATAGCCAATAATATCAAGCAAAATGAATGACGTTTTAATCTCCACCCAATGGGAGGTAAGCCTTTAACAAGCTGAATGGGCATAAAACAAACAGGCTGTTTATAGTTAAGCTTGGCTGTTATCAATTCAACGTCCTGTTCACCTCTTGCACAATTCTTCTAATACTAGCGTTAGATTCTCTAACGCGTCTCTAATTTCCTTCTAATTCTACTCTTATATCTATTCTTTTCTTCATGCAAAGTAGTGCCTATTACAGCTCTGGCGACTCCAAGTTAATCTCCAGTGTGTGAACTTACCAGAGGTGGATGAGGATTGCACTGCTGCACTGCACACACAGGTCTTCTGTATGGTGGGTGGGCAGTATTGCGAACATTACTGTGGTCTATGTGTGTGTGTGTGTGTGTGTGTGTGTGTGTGTGTGTGTTTTCTATGAAAGTCATATATCATAGAAATTCCTATTCATGTTTTTTTTTCTTTTTATTATTGTTATTATTATTATTATTATTATTATTATTATTATTATTTATTTATTTATTTTTTTTTTTAGTGGAGAAAATAAGTGAAAAAGAATCAGGGAAAATCGTGGTAATAATAAACAGGGGAATAAGTGATGATCGGCCTGACTGGTTTTTCTGCCTCTGTGTGCGAGATAAAAACTGTCGTGCCATTCTTAACTACAGTATTTCGCAGAGTTCTTACGATTAACCCAGTAACAAACTCATACTTTATGATAAGGAGAGAGAGAGAGAGAGAGAGAGAGAGAGAGAGAGAGAGAGAGAGAGAGAGAGAGAGAGAGAGAGAGAGAGAGAGAGAGAGAGAGAGAGAGAGATGATAAGGAGAGAGAGAGAGAGAGAGAGAGAGAGAGAGAGAGAGAGAGAGAGAGAGAGAGAGAGAGAGAGAGATGATAAGGAGAGAGAGATGATAAGGAGAGAGAGAGAGAGAGAGAGAGAGAGAGAGAGAGAGAGAGAGAGAGAGAGAGAGAGAGAGAGAGAGAGAGAGAGAGAGAGAGAGAGAGAGAGAGAGAGAAACAAGACGAAAACAACACCATTTAATATGAGAAGATACTAAATGTTTACTTATTCTTGCATGATATCTGTCGTACGGTCCCTCATTGACTACGCAGCCCCTATTTTAATACAGTTTAGTGCCACCCAGCTCCGTCCCCTGGAGCTTGTTCAGAATGAAGCCATGAAAATAATTTTGAGATGCCCAATGACTGCTCGGATTGAGGTCCTCAGAGCTGAACTGCAACTGCCGAGTATTATGTGTAGGATACAGGAAATTACTTGTCGTACTGTTGATCGGATGCTATGCACGGGCTCCGACTCTCTGAAGGGATCACTGACGCCCCCCCTGTATTATGATCCTGGGACTCCTACAACTCCATACCTCAGGAAGATCTTGGGAGTTCTTACAAGTGTAGGTATAGCCGAGGCCTGTATTAACGTTGTTATGTCACCGCTCCAACCCGTTTGGAACCCTCACTGTGTCAGTGTTGATAATCACTCACTGCATCAGTCCAAGAGAGACTGGCCCCCTCATGTGCTGCAAGACATGTTCATGACTAAATTGTCCAAATACCCCCACGTTCAGGCTATTCATGTTTATTGTGATGGCTCAGTCAATGGCAGCAGGTCCGAATGTAGGCTGTTCATCCGCGACTACATTTCTAGGCGACTCCCTGCACACATGTCCTCCACTAGGGCAGAACTGTATGCTGTTCTGGAGGCGCTCCATATTGTGGCGCCTCTCCGTAAGGATGTATTCTTCTTTGTTGACAGTCAGGCTGCACTGTATGCTCTCCAGTCTACCTCCCCCATGGACTGTGATCTAGTTAATAAATGTCTTGATCTCATCCACGCCCTGGAAGGTGCTGGTGCCACGGTTCACTTCACCTGGATATCCTCTCATGTGGGTATCCCGCATAATGAAGAGGCAGACCGCCTTGCTCAATGTGCCCTTCAGGAAGACACAGTGGACCCTGGCGTTGAGTACACTCTGGGCTATGTTAAGAGTAGCATTAAGGACTTTGTACATAGTAACATTAGTGATCAGTTGGAGCTTTGTTGCCATAGGGGCAGTGGCAGTAGTCTTCACTATGTACGTGTCTCCCAGAGCTGTGCTTACACCTATGAGAGACACACTACATCACATGACAGGGTGGCAGTGAGGCTCAGATTAGGCTATAAATACTTTTGGGAAGTCAGTGCTTCTGGTGTATGCTGTGTGTTGTGTGCTGCACCAAGGGGACACACTCTGCGTCATTATGTCCCGGAATGTCCTCTCATTGCTAAATTTAGGCTGCAAGGTCAACATGACTTGTATACCATCACTGACCATTTCTTAGACTCAGCCACTCTTAGAAATATCCTACGTTTGCTCCCAGACTGTAGGATATTTATGCAATAAGGTGTGCAATATCTGTATTTATTTATTTACTTATATTCTTGTAATGTACACTGTATTTTTATATTTTTGATACTCTACCCTTAAGTCTTTGCCCAGGGGGTGGGTGGCAAGGTCCTTCTCCATTGTTGTATTTCATTATTAATGCAACAGTAAATGAATGAATGAATCAATGAATCAGTCAATCTCTCTCTCTCTCTCTCTCTCTCTCTCTCTCTCTCTCTCTCTCTCGGACCTTTCTCAATATTTCTAGTAAGTAGGGTGATATGAGAGAGAGAGAGAGAGAGAGAGAGAGAGAGAGAGAGAGAGAGAGAGAGAGAGAGAGAGAGAGAGAGAGAGAGAGAGAGAGACGAATGTTTAGAACAGATAGTCTGAAAAAAAAAAAAAGCAGGAACTGTATTTCAAGGAAAACGAGTTGTGTTAGAAGGGCAACTTGCGTGTATGTGGCTACAAGAGCAAGAGTAATGAATAAATAGAAAGGGGTGGAAGTACAAGATGACAATGAAAAGATGACATGAAGAAAAGAAACACACAAGAAAGCTGATGAGAGAGAGAGAGAGAGAGAGAGAGAGAGAGAGAGAGAGAGAGAGAGAGAGAGAGAGAGAGAGAGAGAGAGAGAGAGAGAGAGAATAATAATAATAATAATAATAATAATAATAATAATAATAATAATAATAATAATACACAAAGATCTCAGAGGTGCCGTACTGTGGCATTTCTGGCGGAAAAAAACATATAGGAAGCACCCATTCCACCCGGCGAGTCACATTAGTTGCCAGACACCTCCTCCATAGCTCCTTAAATCACGATTGAGACCTCTATGCCGGGAGAGAATAAGTCGTCTCCCCAGCGATTTAGTTGCCACATGTCTCTAGAACATCTGAGAGGAAAATGAGAAGTCTGAATTTAAAACTCTAGGCGGGAAAAATCATACCTAAATAGATGATCACTGCCGCGAGCGACCTGCCGGTTCGCGCCTAAATAGATGATCACCGCTGTTTAGGGGTTAAAAACTCTATTTTATCCCACATATGGAGACCTTCAAGTTACAATACATCCCGCCGTTTAAGGGTTAATAACATTCAACATCATACAGATATGGATACTTCAAGTCGCACACACACACACACACACACACACACACACACACACACACACACAACCATTTTTAGGAGTGTTAAAAGTAGAAGGCCGGAAGTAATATTAAAGTTATACTTGGCGCTGGTCAGACCTCATCTAGACTACACTGTGCAGTTCTGGTCCCCACATTACAGGAAATATATAGGTCTATTAGAATCAGTAGAGAGGAGAATGACTAAAAGGATACATGGGACGAGGAGTATTCCTTACGAGGCGAGACTGAAGTTGTTAAATTTATATTCTTTAGAGAGACGTAGGTTAAGAGGGGACCTGATAGAAATCTTTAAGTGGTATAAGGGTTATAACAAGGAGGATGTAGGCAAAATTCTTAGGATCAGTAACCAGGGTAGAACAAGAAATAACGGGTTCAAGTTTGAAAAATTTAGATTTAGGAAGGAGATAGGAAAAAATTGGGTCTCAAATAGAGTGGTAGATGAGTGGAACGGACTCAGTAATCATGTTGTTAGTGCTAGGACACTAGAAAGCTTTAAAAGAAGATTAGACAGGTTTATGGATGGGGATGATAGGTGGAAATAGGTAGGTATATTACATACAGGGACTGCCACGTGTAAGCCTGGTCGCTTCTTGCAGCTTCCCTTATTTCTTATGTTCTTATGTAACCTGATAACGCCCCTAAAGACGCCGCGCACGGACCGATACCGCCTCAGCGCGATTCCTACCATGGTGAGAGCCATTACCAGTTAGTTCGTCTCGCTAGATTAACCTTAAGTTTGATGTTAAGTCTCTATCTAAACCCATCGTGTATTTTCAGTATAACTATTGCCATATAAATAAACCGTTTATTATTATTGTTATTATTATTATTATTATTATTATTATTATTATTATTATTATTATTATTATTATTACACACACACACACACACACACACACACACACAACGGATGAGTGATCTTGTCGAGCCTCAGAAATCTCGCGCCCACACCACCTCTCTCCAGCCACCTGCATCTCGAGTGTGGATCAGCTTGAAGCCGGCACACCTCATCAGCATGAAATATGGCCAGAACACTTGATGGCGACTTGTTTGACTCATATCTGTGGTGAAAGGTTGATCATTACTGCGAGAAACAACAGGAAGGAACGGTACAACAATATAAAAGCTTTTCGCCGGAGAGAGAGAGAGAGAGAGAGAGAGAGAGAGAGAGAGAGAGAGAGAGAGAGAGAGAGAGAGAGAGAGAGAGAGAGAGGCTAAAGATTGCTGATGTAAAAGAAAAACACAAGATTTAACGGACACACACACACACACACACACACACGTCCTCTGACCTCTGAAGAGTCAAAACGTGTGTGCCGGGGTTCCTCAGAGCAGTCACAGATCAGAATGTTACCCTTCCAACCCTCCTCGATCCTACCAACAACCTTCTTCAGTGATAAGTGGAAGTGCAACAGAATTATAGACAAGTTATAAACAATATCTGAATGAAAAGCAGTAATGGCGAGTGTGTTAGTGAACTCTGATGAAGCTGGGGATCGTGAGTGGAGTGGACGCACAGGGCGGGTGTGAGGCATGAGGGTGATCGCTGCCATCCACTATAGCACGGAGACCGTGCTAGCCTACACCACCCCTGTCATCTCCCCGTGACTCTCGCTGTGACCTGACCTCCGCGTGAGTGAGTCCATCACACTAATCAGTTGCCTCTACCCATACATCCCCGTGGCAGCCACCTCATACCACACTCAGGACACCCAACATCTGATGCCGCGACTTGTGTCTCGCCGCTCGCCCACTGCCGCCCACCGTGCTGCCCAGACTTGATTGTGCCCTCAACTTTCAGTGTTTTTTTTTTCCCGTCACTTCGTGGCATCACTTTGACTTGTAGGACCGAGCCTTGCCTGCGAAGCGCCACACACGACCAAGCTCATATCATTTCTCTAAATTTTCAATGTAAAACACTTTCACTTATCACTGTAAAGTTGTAAACCATCACTCTGTAACCACCAAGAACCTTTTAATGTTAATATGTATATTTTCAGCCACATGGCTGCAACAGAATCCTGAGGATCACACCGTTAGTAGACTTAAGAAAAGAAAAAGTGACCGTCTACCATAGCAGCAATAGAACGGTCAGAACAGAAGCTTAAGATGAAGTTACAGAGAGAAGGATAGAAGTTGTAGGAAGGTAGTTTATAAATCAAAGATTTGTGCCAGACTCTATCAAATGCTTTAGAAATGTCTGAGGCAACAGCGAAAGTTTTACCAAAATCCCTAAAAGATGATGACCCAGACTGAGTAAGGAAAGGCAGACCACCAGTAAAGCGGCCATGACGGAACCCATACTGGAGGGACCGGATGCTCAAAACTCTCAATCAGGTACCTTCAGCTACGATTGTCAAACTTCAGGGCAAGAGAAAGGGAGGAATGTACGCCTCCATGCCAGACGCTATCACCTCCTTTATGCGCTCAGCACACGAAGACTGATTCTGACATGGAAGCAGTAGTCATTCCAAGGAAAATCAGCATAACACCTCCTCAGGTCCCTACAATTAGCAAAGGCAAAACGCCAGAGGCACCTCCGCTTCTGGGGATTCTGAAGAGAAATTAGAACGTTAGAATAAGGTACATATATGAAATTGTGATCAGAGGAGCCCAGTGGAGAAGACGGAGTAACAGCATAAGCAGAAGTATTAGAGAGTGGGAGAAGGTCAAGAATGTTGGGCGTATCTCCGAAATAGTCAGGAATACGAGTAGGATATTGCACTAGTTGCTCTAGATCGTGGAGGATAGCATAGTTAAAGGCTGGTTCACCAGGTTGGTCAGTGAAAGGATAGGAAAGCCAAAGTTGGTGGTGAACATTGAAGTTTTCAGGAATGGAGATCTCCGTGAAAGGGAAGAGAGACAGGATGCGCTTCACTTTGGAAATGAGATGGTCAAATAATTTTTTGTAGTTAGATGAGTTAAATGGTAGCCAAACAGCTTAGATAAATTTAGTTTGAGAATGACTCTGCATTTGTAGTCAGAGTGTAGAAAATTCTAAGGTTTCAAGGACGTGGGCACGAGAGCAAATTTTGCCATTGGGCACATGGATGCAACATCCAGCTTTGGTTTGGAAATGAGAATAGAGAAAGTAGAAGGGATCAGGGAAGTGGTTACTGTCTGTTGCTTCAGACACCTGTATTTCGATGCGGAAAAGAAGATGAGGTTTAATAGAAGGAAGTGGTATTCCATATTTAATTGAACCTTTATCCCAATATAATTTTTCTGGTCTTGGTTGGCCTCCTTTATACGTAAACGAAAAGAAAGAAAAAAAAAAAAGCAAGCAGCAAAAAATCTGGTCACCAGAGCAGGTGATATATGTGCTTGTGTGTGTGTGTGTGTGTGTGTGTGTGTGTGTGTGTGTGTACCTTATCAGTAATCAGAATATGATAGTCCACGCCGCAATACAAAAGTAAGCTTTATTTTTATCACTTCCTCTCTGTCGTCATCATAACTACTTTCATCACTGCTACAACTTCAGTCACCACCATCATGCATGGAGGAGGGAATCCGTATTTGCCATTAATAACAACAAACAAGTTTATAGGAAGGAAAGCAAAACTCAAAGCACAGACCTTTATATGGCCCATCGTGAACCTCCATTCCAATCTGCTTGATCCTGGCCAGGACGTGTGGCGAGTTGAACAGCATGTCTTGCAGGAAGTCGATCTCCGAAAGCTCCACGTCCAGCTTAACATAGTCGATCTCGCGTCCCTCCTCGCCCGCCTGTCGCACCAGGTTCTCGAAGCGGTCCACCTGGGGAGGGTACACAGTACGTATTGCGTATTGTGATTTATTCCTGTTGGAGGGGATTGATAGCTTCGTATTCTAAGCTACAAGGATATAAGACAACACCTTCATGATCCAAAACCACCGTAAGCATAGCCTCAGCTTCAGTGCTGCTCCCACTTTGTGTAATCTAGATGCAAGCAACTTCCAATACCGACTAGACTTTTGTTTTAGGGTCTTAGGCGCATAGACCCACGACTCGTCTGTTATGAAATGTGCGTTGTTGTTAGCGGTATGAAACAAGTTCCTTTGCAGATTTACCACGGATTTTCTTGTACACTCTTGACTAGGGCCATAGGAAAAAATTTGCTGTCACTCGCTTTACGTCAAGATTTATAAAAATTTCAGAAACACTTTATGCACTGTCATTCAGCGCACGATCAGCATTATCACATGTTCTGCTCGTTTAAAGTTTTATAGAACTTGGTTTATTGTCAATGGATTGCATTCCGTCTTTGAAGCATCTGTACCACAATTTTATCAAGGCTTTACTCATTGAATCATCACCGAAAACTTTTTAACAATTTGACTAGTTTTTGCAAACATTAATCACGAAATTGGGACGCTTGCTATGGTCTGGAAAAAGTGCGAGATTCACCAGCCGAATGAATTTTACACATAAAAGGCAGTCAACTGGGAAAAAAATCTTTGTCATTTGTGTATTATGAAAGCAACTAATAAAATATTATTAATATTTTTAGCCATCGTTACCCAGCATACAGAAAGAAATATGGCAAAATGTACATTATCTCCGTTTTGGATGTATCATCATGCTGGGACGAATGCTATTTTTCCTCTTTATATAAGTTTTCTTTAGCCATTTAATTTATAATTAACATACATCTTTATAAATCCTGGCACATATTTAAGAAATAACCATGTCTTGATGCCAGACCAGCAGGACACTGGTGAAGATTGTCTGCATCGTGTCTACCAGCGCCTCCCCTGAGTTGCCGTTTGTTTATTTACATCGTGTCTCCCAGTGTTTTCCCTGAGTTGCCGCTTTCTTCTTAGGATATACGATTCATCCTTTCACAACTTGGCTCTTCTTTCGTGATATGTTCGTGCAATCAACTACAGCACATGTAGCACCCTGTAGAAAACAGTGGAAAATATGTAGTAGAAGACTAGAAATAAATGTGAAGACACTGAGAGCCTAGTTGTGAGTATTTAGCTTATTATAAATGTTCTTTAGAGTGCATCATTTGGTTCCGTGGATACTATTAGCATGAACACTTGATATTCATGTTTTGTAGCATATAGGTACAGTACATCAAGATGTATCATGAGAGGGATTTTTAAAATGTGTTTCTCCAGAGAACTATAGGAGCGTTGACTGGACCCTACATTAAAACAGCCGGCGATCACCGGCAACTCGGCCCATAGCGAACCCCAAAATTGGATGTAGGTAAGCTGCTTTTCTTGGTGTCATTGTTAACGCGTCCATTACAGGGTGCACATCTTTCAAAGGCATCTGTAGGCCTGTGTAGTAGTCCCCTGTAGAGGCTCTTTTTTACGTCCTGCTTCCCTAATCTATTAGGGCTAGAATGGTACTACCTACTAAAGAAGAACTTTGGTTGTGACATTTGGGAACCGTTATCTCGAGTGGATGCCCTTCTTAACCCCAGACCATAGACAGGACTTGTGCTCCTGAGAACCCCCGAGTTCCCAAAGCGCGCGTGGAACTACTGCATCACTGCTGCCCGGTAATACGGTCCTCTGTAAGGGTCTACAAAATTACCTTGATGTCGCACAACCTCTTCTCAAAATATACACATTAGCTGGAAACTTTTTCTGGACACAGTTTTTCTATATCAAGTTATGAGTATGTGTGTAATAACTAAGTGTTACTATTATCATTATTAAACTTTGCCGCGCTTGTCGTTACGTAACGCTGCCCTCACAATGCTTTACAGCCGCCGGCTCACCTTCTTCTCACTCCAGTTGTTCCCCATGCCGATTCTCTTGGTGCCCTGGTAGTGGGCGATGCCCGTGGCGTAGAACTTGATGTTAGGGGAGCGCTGGTGGTCCTCCTTACCCATGGTGGGGTCGAAGGCATACACCTGTTGGGGTGGGGATGGAGAGCCGGGTTGACAGACAAATAGACAGACGGAAAGAAAGAACACGGCATTGTGGTAAATAAATCCAAACCTCGATTGATGTTAGCCAGTCACCTTGCATCCAAACTTATCCATCTCATCCTCGAAGGACCACTCGTTGTTGACACCAAAGGAGAAGATGAGGCACTTTCCTGGCGTGAAGTTGAACCTCTTGTCAAGACATACGAACTTCTTGCCGTCACCAGGTGCAGGCGGCTTGCCCCCGAACTCACGCTGTGGGAGAAGTACTGGCGTGACCTTCTATCCCCCGGACCTTAGAGACAGTATGACAAAAAAAAAAAAAAAAAAAAAAAAGCCTTCCCAAGTGCGATGGTTTTTGGAAGAGTGAAAACTCAGACGTTGCATTTGTTGCTCGAGAGAAAACTCGGCTTTGTGTGCTGGTGTATGGTATTTAAATGGACAAGACTATTTCGAATGGAGAGGCTTGAAGGACTCGGTGGGTGAGATCAAGAAAAGCCACCCCTGTTCTCTGTCCTCTAGACTTTAGTGGCCAATAACCCCAACCAGTTCACTGAGATAAACTGACTTTTTTTTTTTTTTTTATACATTCGTTTAATTTATACATTCGTTAATAATAACCATTTGCATGTCAGCACATCCTTGAATACCGGCACGCACAAGACTGGAAGAGGAGTGAAAGCACAGCCTTTCAGGGACACAGAGAGGAGCTAGGGAACCACACTGACCATATCGGCGCAGGTGGTCTCTCTGTGGTGCAGGTACGCGCGGTACTGCTCGATGGTCTCCAGTCCAGGAATCTGACACCGTGAGACTCTTTCCCCGGCCTCTGTGTTTGCCACTGGCGACAAGTTCCTTTTCTGTGAAGCGTCTGAAACCAACAGGAGGAAATTAATAAAACAAGGTGCAGGCAGAAGTCAAGTAACCTGCCACACTCCGACTGTACTTTGCGTTTTTTCTTGACTGTTAAGTGTTGTGGTATCTTTTCTTGAGAAGGTTTAAACTGAGAGAAGAAAAAAAGGGAAAGGGGCGAAAAATGAAGCACAGAAGGATATAGCTTGTGGTAGTACATCCACCATGGTCTGCTGGTTCATTGACCTTTGCTTATGTTTACAATCGTGTAGATGTATTGGTGTTTTGCAAAACTTTCAGCAGATCGAAGGATTTAGAAGTTGAGGGAATAACGTTAAACACAGTGGTAGGGAGTGCAGTATGTTACTTGAGTAGAGTTGACTTTGATTCTACCATTATAATCACTTCTTAATGAGTAAAGGTCATTTCCTTTGTAAGTGGAGTTCTTACATTTGGGCGTTTCTCAAATAGTATGTGCGTTTCTCAAATAATATGTGCTGTTTATTACCTTATTATATATGTCATATTTGTCAGCCTGTTTACTTATTTATTTTTATTCATTTGTACTGTGAGAATAAATAGAACTGTTCTGTTATTTGTTACCTCTATCGACTACGATGACGGAGAACGAGTTTTGCCTGGAAAAAAAAATTATTATTATTATTATTATTATTATTATTATTATTATTATTATTATTATTATTATTATTATTATTTGTATGGTTTGTATGGTACATGAATAACTGTTAGGTGTCACCGAAACTATCGAGAAATTAAAGACAAAACATATTTTACTCACGTCATATTGATTACGATTTTGATCTGTCAGTGTCTAGGACAGAGAAAAAAAAAAAGATCGTAGAAAAGTTTATGGGAGCACAAAAAAAAAAAAAAACAGAAAAAAGGAAAATAAGGAGAGAGAGAGAGAGAGAGAGAGAGAGAGAGAGAGAGAGAGAGAGAGAGAGAGAGAGAGAGAGAGAGAGAGAGAGAGAGAGAGAGAGAGAATTAAATGAAGCAAGAAATGTGTGCATGCTTGATATGTACTTACAAGACATAGATGATTAAAACGAAGACGGCCATCAGATAGCCAATCGCAGGCCAGGATATCCCCTTCACTATAACAGCCATAATCTCAAATCTGCCAAGGACAGAAAAGAAAACGGGCTCCTAAGTTGCGGTGGTTGCGGTGTGTGGCAGTCCGTGACGGCTGGATCGTTTAGGACCGTATTCTGAAGCACCTCTTTCCGTACCTCGACTTCTTTCTAAGGCTCTAGTTGAAGGGTCGTTTTGGTGGTTCTAGTGACAGATTGATAGGATTTCTATATTACTGATTGGAGAAACTCTTGAGAACTCTGTTAATCATCTCTATGGTCTCTGAAAATAATCGTGGTCAGACAGCAAATCGTTTCTGAATATGGGTCTAAGGCAGATGGAATGACCTAAACCCATACTGATATACACTACGGGTGACTATCGGTTAACACGAGTTTCAGTTTTACACGGCTTAAAACAAAATAAATTGAACTGAATTTACACGATTTTTTCACGTTGGCACGATCCAGCGCTGTACGAAAATATATATAAAAATATGAATTATTTTTTTTCCAGTTTCTTCCTTGTCTTTTATTTATTTATTCATCTTGTATCTCTAGTGTTTTAGCTTTTTCATCTAAAGTTATACAATAATAAACTGTAGGAATTAGTATTATTCACGATATAGATACATTTTAGGACAAAATAGTGCAATTCAACAGTTCAAATCCCTTAACCTACATTTTCCTCTTAGTTTTTATGGTGTTTTATAAGATTCCTGTTTACACGATGCTTGCAAGTCACTCACAGTAATGATCAACCAGTGTCAGCACTCAGCAGTGTGGTGACACTGGTTGGTGATGTAAAAAAAATGTAAGGGTCTTATCGCTGCAGCCACGCCACTGTTAGGGGAGCAGTGATATGTGTCGGTAATGCTGGGAAGGTGCGCATACAAAGCTCGGTAATGTTTTGAAGGGTGTACACACACACACACACACACACACACACACACACACACACGCACACACACACACTGATGTCAACTTTGTAAACACTGACAGAGCGGATCGAGACATGAAAGCCTTATTTATATCCACATTGCTTTGCTATTCCATTGTTTCTCACTCACATCACACTTACTGGACAAGTTTCAGTTTTTTCCCATCGCCACTTGCAGCTTTTTTTTTCAGGAGCTTCTTTTGTACTACAGTCTTCTAAAGTCCCATACAAGGCACACACAGGGCAAATTTCTCCCATCATGCTGCTCGTTTTTGCTGCCGGCTGGGAAAACTGAGCAGCAAATGAAGTCATGCAACTATACAAAAAATGTACGCAATATTTTTGTGAAAACACTCGAATATGAACTTTCTGGAAAATTGCTCCTTATTGGTCCTCTCCCCTGCGCTAATTACTGGAGTACACCTGTTGCATCTGATTGATGTGTAGGTATGTATCTATCCTAACCTAGCCTTACATAACTTAATCTAACCTAATCTAAACTAACTATCGACTTGCCTTCAACTTTTTCTTTCAGCGTACCAAACTTAAACTCACCTAACTTAACCTCACTTAACCTAATATATTACATTAGAAAAAAAAAAAAAAAAACTTGAAAGCGAATCGATGGCCGGTCATTTCGTGGCTTTAGCAACAATGCTCGTACATATCATTGTGGTGTTGCCAAGTGACACGTCTGGATTATCTTCGTGACATGCGTATCGCCCTCCTCTGTGGACGCTTGTGGTCTTCAGCACATGATAAGAGAATAAGAACATATGAAAATAAAGGAAGCTGCAAGAAGCCATCAGGACGTGGCACTCCCTGCATGAGAGATTACTATCTATCTCTACCTATCATCCTTATTCATAAATTTGTCTAATCCTCTTTTAAAGCTCCTTAATGACTCGGTATTAACAACCTAATACTGAGTATTCCATTCATCTACCACTCTGTTTGAGAACCAGTTCCTTCCTATCATTTTCTATTTTTTATATACCTTTATCAAACTTGAACCAATTATTTTTTGTCCTATCCTAGTTATTGACATTGAGGATTTTCTTGTCACCCTTGTTATATGCCCTATACCACTTAAACTCCTTATCAGATCCCCTCTCTCTTTAAGGAAGTTACGCTAAAGTAGTAATATCCCAAATTTAGTCTTGTGATTTTCATAATTATAAGTCAGAACATGAATTAATGCAAGGACCTTGTCTTCCTCAAGGACAAGTCAAGGACTAGTGATACAATAGCTGGAGGTCGCTGTCTGATACTGTCACTTGGTTGGAAGCATTTTGTAGAACATGTGTAGACGTAAGGAGTTGCCTCGTGTAGGTCAACTTTGTAATTCATATTTTCTTATTTATTTATTTATTTATTTATTTATTTATTTATCTATTTATATTTTTTTTTGTGTGTGTGTGATTTTAAATGAGTAACTATGTGTGCTGGCCGATTCTTCTCCGGCCACAGCCCTCCCCTCCTACCCCCCCAAAAAAAAAAATAAATAAATAAATAAAATAGATAAATAAATAAATAAATTCAAGTATTTTGTTTCTCCCGTGAAATTCGCAAGAGAAAACTCTTGCACCACCACCACTACTACGACTCCCATCATCACCTTGGAATAAACCCCGTATTCTGAACCGCTATTGCTCTTTCATAACGACTATTTTTAAAGGCCAGAGAGATGATTAGCAGGGTTTTCAAGATTGTTCCTCTTGTTAGTAATGTTAACATCTTGTTAATCTGTCACTAGAACCATAAAAACACTCTTAAAATCCAGGTAGCTTCATTTAGAACCTTTTGAAATTAATAAAAATGAAGCGCTGAAGTGTCTCAAAATCCAGGAACTACTCGGAGTCCACAGGCAATAAAGTGCCAGTTCCAAAACCAACCACATCTCATCAAGTGGATTGAAACTTGAAATGAAGGTAAAAAAAAAAAAAAAATGAGTTCACAAGCAGACCGGCAGATGACTGAAATATTACTCATCTTGATAGTAGCGAGTCATTAACAGAATATTAGAAAAATTTGTGGATGAGGGTGATAGTGGAAATAGATAAGCCTGATAGCCTCTTGCAGCTTACATTGCTTCCTTAAGTTTCTGTGCGCATATGTATACGTCGCTATGTAATGAATATTTTATTGAGAAACTGCTAATTAAATCTACTGGCTTCTTGTTACCTCCCATGTTCAAAATACAGATGGTAAAGTGGAGTGCTGGTCCATTATATATATATTCCATACTGAGGTGAAGTCGAATGGAAGTATGACAGGTACTGAAGTGTTACCTTTGGGTGGTACCTGTGGGCGATGTGAGCCAAGGGGATGTGGAGAGGAGAGGGACCAGCCAGGCGAGAGACAAATGCTATACTGTTCAGGTGTAAGATACTGGTTAGGTATGGCGCTGTGTTCCAACGAGCTATTATGTTAAACACTTGTGTCACTGTGTACCATAAAGAGAATGAAGCGATCTGCCGCGCTGTAACAGCAATAACAAGAAGAGCAAGAGCATGGTCAGTTATTCGTTCATATTGATTCCTGTTTGTTACTTAACTGTTTTTAAGATAAACTACAATGTATTTTGTACCTTAATGGTCATTTTCGCTTTCTGTAACCCAGATTGTTGCCTTCAGCTCTGACTTAGCAGTACACACACACACACACACACACACACACACACACACACAACTTGCTCCATCACCAGTATCCACACACACACCTCTTGGTCACCAGTACCCACCCACACATTTCGCGTCTAGCTGGTGGGATGTGCCTGGAGATACAAGAAATAAAAACCCTGAAGTTGATCTGTTTATCAGTGGTCAATGGCGGTGTTGGTTGTGATGATGATGATGATGATGATGATGATGATGATGACGATGATGATGATAATGAAGACAGTGATAACAGTAACTTTAAGAAAGTAATGGTAATAGTGATAATGATTATAGCTGTAATAATGAACCCATAGGCAATAAAGTATCAGATCCAAAACCACTTAGATCTCATCAAACGGATTAAAACTTGAAATTCATGATACTGTTACTACTATTGCTACTGCTACTACTACTACTATCTACTACTATTGCTAGTACTACTACTACTACACTATTACTACTACTACTACTACTACTACTACTACTACTACTACTACTACTACTACTACTACTACTACTACTATCTACTACTACTACTACTAGTGCTACTACTACTACTACTACTACTACTACTACTACTACTACTACTACCACCACTACTACTAATTACTACTACTACCACTACTACTACTACAACTACTACTACTACACTACTACTACTGCTACTACTACTACTACTACACTACTACTACTACTACTACTACTACTACTACTACTACTACTACTACTACTATTACTACTACTACTACTATAGTGCTACTGCTATTACTACTATTACGGACTACTATTAACAACAATAACAACAACAACAACAACAATGATAATAATAATGATAATGATAATAATAATAATAATAATAATAATAATAATAATAATAATAATAATAATAACAGTAGTAACAATAACAAAAATCACATTCCGGTAGGTGGCGCCCGGGCACTGAAGAACAACCAACGAAAACCAGGGAAGCTGCAAGATTCCAGAAGGCCTCACGTGGCAATCCCTGTCTGGCAGAGGGAATCTACGGCTACAGGTGAGTAATGACAGGGCCACCACGCCACCCTGTGTACGTGGAAGGTGAGGCGTCGTCAGGTGTTCCGGAAGTGGGGTGGGGGACGAAATTGGCGCTAGTCTGAACAGCACATTCCACTTTTTTAGCTTTACTGTATGTTCCATAGTTCTGATAGACAGGTGAACATTAATGCCAACATCTGTGCTCCTGGGCTAGGCAACAGATGTGATGAAACAGAGGAGGTGGAAATTTCAGTTACTCCGTTATTTTGTTTTTGTATTCTTACTTGAACAGTGTGTGTGTGTGTGTGTGTGTGTGTGTGTGTGTGTGTGTGTGTGTGTGTGTGAGAGTGAACTCCGCGAGTAACGGTGACAATGACAAAAATAGTCACCCACATTTTCCTATGAAACCCATTATCAGGGATTAGCATTATTAAGAGATATTATGAAAAAGTTTCACTCTAACAAGAATGTGGAAACTGCTCGAGTAAATTGGAAACCGCCGCGGTCAGGTGTGATCAATGTAATGGATTATTTCATTTTAAATGCACAAGAATGCCGACTCATATGGTAATCAAGTACTTCACCACTAGAATATCCTACACTTGGGAGGAATGTATGAGGAGGAAAACAAATGGGTATGAGGATATATTGAATTTTAGTCAGTGAAATAAGAGCTGGTTCTAACTTAACTAGTGATGACGTCACTGAAACAACAGAACCAGCAATTTGTCTCATTCGGATTGATCAACAGGCTGGCGAAAAATGTTGATGAACTGCGAATGGAATTGATTAGTCTTACTCGGAAAATGAACAATGAGAACGAAGATGGAAAACCAAAACTGTACTCCCAAGCTTTACGGTCAACAAACGATATGAAACAGAGCACACAATAAGCCAGCTACATAAAAGATACTGAAAACAAACAACAACATTGCTGAAATACTTTCGGCTCTAAAAAAAAAACCGTGTCCACCGTCTCCATGAGGAGATCACCAAACTAGTGCTCCCGAGCAGTGAAGTGAAGCAACGATCAGTCGATGAGATAGAAAACTCGGAGACACTGAACAAATTCTACAAAGTGTTATGTGCAAAAAAAAATAAAACCCAAGATTACTGTCACTATCATTCCAAAATCCATTGATGAGTGATATAATAGAATCAGTGACTGATAAAACCCAGAAATTACAGCACGTATTGAGAATCCAGAGGATCTGAAGCTGTTGTTCACAAAAACCTGTTGTGAATACTGCTCAGGAGAACATCACACGAAAGACTGTACCAATAAAAACACATTCAAGTTCTGCCATTGCATAGAAAACTCTAGACAAGAGACACAATACTCTGCCTTTGACACTAGTTACTCTCCGTAGAACGATGTATGAGCCAGAAAATGCTTCTTCGCTTATAAAAAAACGGGAATCGACCGGAAGCCCAAACCATCATAACAAAGAAGCAGAAGATGTGCCTAGATACCAGACACGCACATAAGTACATCAGAACACAGAAACTATTTTAGTACGATAATGTGCTGCAATATCGAAGGTCTCCTGCCTCGAAAGGAAACGTATAAAATGAAGATGTTAGATGAATTTCCTGAATGAATAAAAGTTACTTGAATTTTTTTTTTTTTTTTTTTATAGGTGGAGCATCAGTCAAGGGCAACAAAAATCCAATAAAAAAAAAAAAAAAGGCCCACTGAGATGCTGGTCCTCGAATGGGGGTAGTCAACAATTGAAGAATAAGTGTCTTGAAACCTCACTCTTGAAGAAATTCAAGTTATAGGAAGATGAAAATACAGTAGCAGGTAGGGAGTTCCAGAGTTTACCAGAGAAAGGGATGAATGATTGAGAATACTGGTTAATTCTTGCATTAGAGAGGTGAACATAACAGGGGTGAGAGAAAGATGAAAAAGTCTTGTGTAGAGAGGCCGCGGGAAGAGGGGAGGCATGCAGTTAGCAAGATCAGAAGAGCAGTTAGCATGAAAACAGCAGTAGAAGATAGCAAGAGATGCAACCTTGTGAGGATGAGAAAGAGGTTGAAGACAGTCAGTTAGAGAGGATATTGATGAGACGAAAAGCATTTGATTCCACCCGGTCTAGAAGAGTAGTATGAGTAGACATGTGAAGCCAACTCCATTCATGGACGGATAAGGCCCCTGTACAGAGTTGGCAGCTAGAAGGGTGAGAAAAACTGGCTTAACTTCGTAGAAGCTGTTTTAGCTAGAGATGAGATGTGAAGTTTCCAGTTTAGGTTATAGGTAAAGGACAGACCGAGGATGTTCAATGTAGAAGAGGGGGACAGTTGAGTGTCATCGAAGAAGAGGGAATAGTTGTCTGGAAGGTTGTGTCGAGTTGATAGATGGAGAAATTGAGTGTTTGATGCATTGAACACTAACAAGTTTGCTCTGCCCCAATCAGAAATTTTAGAGAGATCAGAAGTCAGGCGTTTTGTTGGTTCCCTGCGTGAACTATTTACTTCCTGAAGGGTTGGACGTCTACAAAAAGACATGGAAAAGTGCCGGGTGGTATCATCAACGTAGGAGTGGATAGGACAAGAAGTTTGGTTTAGAAGATCATTGATAAATAATAGGAAGAGGGTGGGTGACAAGATAGAACCCTGAGGAACACCACTGTTAATAGATTTAGGAGAAGAACAGTGACCGTCTATCACAGCAGCAATAGATCAATCAGAAAAGAAACTTGAGATGAAGTTAGAGAGCAGGATAGAAGCTGTAGGAGGGTAGTTTGGAAATCAAATCTTTGTGGCAGACTCTATCAAAAGTTTTTCATATGTCTAAGGCAACAGCAAAAGTTTCACCAAAATATCTAATAGAGGATGACCGATAGTCAGTAAGAAAAACCAGAAGATCACCAGTAGAGCGGCCTTGATAGAACCTATACTGGCGATCAGATAGAAGGTTGTGAAATGATAGATGTTTAAGACTCTTCCTGTTGGGGATAGATTCAAAAACTTTAGATAGGTAGGAAATTAAAGCAATAGAACGGTAGTTTGAGGGATTAGAACGGTCACCCTTTTTAGGAACAGGCTGAATGTAGGCAAACTTCCAGGAAGAAGGAAAGGTAGATGTTGACAGACAGAGCTGAAAGAGTTTGACTAGGCAAGGTGCAAGCACGGAGGCACAGTTTCGGAAAACAATAAGAGGGACTTCATTAGGTCCATAAAGCCTTCCGAGGGTTTAGGCCAGCAAGGGCATGGGAAACATCACTGTGAAGAATTTTAATAGGTAGCATGAAGTAGTCAGAGGGTGGAAAAGAGGGAGGAACAAGCCCTGAATTGGTATAATGGAGTCACATCTGAGATCAGAAATCCACGACACTGAAATAAATATTGATGAATACCGTCTTTTCTGTGGAGTTCGCACTGAGGGCAGGAAGAAGGGAGGAGTAGTAACATATGTCAAGGCACATTTAACAAAGAGCAGTCGGGTTTTAGCCAAAGGATCCATTGGCAAAGTAGAATATGTCATATTATATGTGACAAAGTTGGAAACAATGTTTATTTCTGCATATCAACCACTGGGGTGCTCAGCATTGAATTTTCTTATTTTTTTTAGATATGGTGAATTCTGAATTTCGAAAAATTGGCACACCAGAACCCACCATTATTATGAATGGAGACTCCGATTTGCCTCTTACTGAATGGTGCTCACTCTCAGTATATGCTGGTTTGGTAGCCGATAGAGCTCAGTCTAAGGCTTTACTGCAAGTAATGAAAGAATGCAACCTACAACAGATAGTAACGACAGTATCTCGAGCATCCAACACACTCGACTGATTTTAACTAACAACCAAGAATTGATTATAGGATGTAGAACAGAAAAAATCAACCCTTCAGATCAACGACTGGTAATCACACTCTACATACAAAACAGGGAGAATCATACAATATAAGACTGACCAATTCATACTCTAATTTAAACTTCTTCCATGAAAACACAGATTGGGTACCCACCAAAAATGAAGTACACAATATTCAGTGGACCGAAAGAAATGGAAAACATGAATAGGGAACAAATGTTTAAACAGATATATTCAAGGCTTTTAGAGATTTGCCAAAGACATGCTCCAAAAAGGAATCAAAGAAGACGACAAAACAGTAGCATCCCACGTGATCGCAAAATTTTTACGAGGAAAACGACAGAAATGGCTAAGCGGATGTCCACAAATTCACCAGCAAACAACGAACTGCGCCAAAAAATAGGTGATACTGAAAAAAAAAAAAAGTAGAATCACATGAACATGAATTATGACTGGAAAAGCAAAAAGTTGTGTCAGTCATCAATCAGAACCCCAGATATCTTTTTCGTTATGAAAGATCAAAAGCCAAATGACTGAGCAAAGTGGAACCTTTAGACGTCAACGGTGAGTTATTTACCCAACCAAAATAAATAGCTGACGCCCTAAATGACCTATATAAATCATTGTTTACTTGAAGGGAACATAACAGGAAATCAAGTGTGTCAGAAGATAGGAATAATGATGACACATTAATAGAAGACTGATTTCAATCAATCAGACATCGAGCAAGCCATATCAGAAATCAACATGAATGCTGCAGTGGAGCCTGACGTCATATCTGGTCTACTACTGAATAGGTGTGTAATTTTTCTCTCTCTGTTATTACTGCTGCTTTGACGTAATTCTTTGGGCACAGGAAAAAAAATACCCATTATACTTAAATATGGAATAAAAATCACCAATATACAAAAAAGGCAACCGAACATCTGAAAAATTGCAGATCAGTGGACTTAACGTCACATATTAAAATACTGCTTCTCGTAAACAGCTTCGTCCATGGCCTCACATTTTGAATGAGGTCGTCAAAGCTGTTACGGCCACAAACCCTGTCCCTCTTACAGCTGCTACTCATTTGGGTGAGCTTTCCCTCTCTCTGTAGTCTAGTGCAGAACCTCCTATAACAAAAGACACGAGTCCACGTAACTCGTTGTGGCCACACACTGCAAATGCCTCTAGATCGCCACCCTGTCTTACCCACAGGGAGAAAAAACAAAACAAAACGCAAAACTTACCACACTTGCTGAGAAAGGACTTGCAAGTACACGTTCTAGGGAAAGACACTCACAGGTATCAGACGACTAGGCACAGCCTTTAATATCTTATGAGCAAACCACCCACAACAGTGTCCACCCACTGCTCAGTAAGATATTATGGCAGCCTACTTCGAGTTCAGCCAGTCTTCGATTTCTCAGAAGAAAGACACATTTCAAACAAGAAAGACGCTGCAATATGAGAAAAAGGACAATACACAGAGACTAGATCAAGATCACAAGCAACGCTCACAAGAGGGGCCGCAAAGTCACCGAGACCAGTCCAAACTAAGCCACAAAAATGGACCGATGCACTATTTAGAATTGTGAGGTATATAGCTGATAATCCCCCTGGATACTGCCTTAATTATGCCCCCAAATACAACCTCACACTGCTTGCTTTTTAGTACATGCTCCTCTTACAAGTATCGGGCCACCATTGACTCTTGGATGCCATGCCGGATAAAAAGACGCACCTGCTTCCTTGGTCACGTGACAGGAAAGGGGAGGGAAATGGATGGGGAACGGGGAGCCGGGAGGCTCTACATAACACGCCCCTCTCCAAAAAAAAAAAAAAAAAAAAAAAAAAAATGAAAGTTATAATGACTGACAAAATTTTTTACCTGCACACATAACAAATCAAATCACCGCCATAGAGAAATATACAGTGATTACATGATTTACTTCTCAACATTATTCAGCATCAACAGGGCAACGTACATTTCAGGACATACATTTGACTATTCAAGTCGCTTCCATCGCTGCACTATGTCCATTATCACCTCGTTTAATTCAGACTCCTGAACTTCGTCATCTAACAAGACAGTATTCTTAACAAGAAGTTCATTCAGCATATCAATAAGTGAGGTAATTTTGTCCTTAAGTCTCATCAACCTCCTCACAGGTCCGTTTTCTGCTGCACACGCCTGACGTCCTCCGTCATCCTCCTCTAAATTTTTATTTATTTATTTATTTTTTTTTTTCTGTAGCTTCCTGCTTTCTTCCTCTAGTTTGGTGACGTGACCCACCAGATAGTTAATAATCTCGTTTCCCTTCTCACCCCCTGTTCACGTCCCTCTGTTGTGACTGAGGTAGAACCGAACGAATACTGCAAAATGGGTCCAGCTGTTGACAGTGATGCCGCTGCCTCAGCCGCTGGTCCTGCCTCACTACACTTGATGGACCTGTGGGCAATCCAAGATTTATTCATAGCTTGCGTCTCACCACTCATCCATCTTGTGAAGCCGAGTCGTGGGATTCGGTACAGAGGGTGAAGCAGGTTCCGTTGCCGCCAGTGGTGGTTCATCTTGTTCACTCAGTGCAGGGAACTATGCATTTCTTTCAGCAGGCACGCACTGTCTCTGTGGTTCATTTACCTTTTCTCGCACTTCAGGAAATAAAGAGGGTCTTTTTTCATACTTTGCTGAACCTGCATTATAAACCTGACCACAGTCACAGCTCATTAGTGGAACTCTCACCCCCTCCTTAATCTTATCAGCATATTTTTTACTTTTTCCTTACTGAAATGCCAAGCATTGTCATAATGACAACGCCAAGCTTTGTGACCATAATGGCAACAATTAACCCTTAAAGCGCGGGGCCGTATACATAAATTTTTTTTAGGCTTAAAGTGCTTTTAGTGACCAGTTAATGATGCTCAGCTCATCGAGAGAGTTCTGCCTGTCCTTGGTGACATTCTATATGTGATAGAACTTGTGAGGAATGCACTAAGGAGTCGTACTGTAGGGAGTAAGATTAGATAAAGGACATAACTTTGGTACAACGCAGCCATCAGTCAAAACCCTTCAGGCTCACGCACAACACTGCATCTCTCTCTCTCTCTCTCTCTCTCTCTCTCTCTCTCTCTCTCTCTCTCTCTCTCTCTCTCTCTTATGGATATTATGAGACAAATTACGAGAATCCGCACTGACAAACATATAAGAATTATTGCATCCAGAGATAGGAGACAGAATTATCATGGAACAAAATAACAATAAAAAAAAAAAAAAAAGAGGGAGAA
>NC_087154.1:21592026-21607026 GCF_035594125.1 Scylla paramamosain
TTCAAACAATACCCACCTACGCTCCCTTGACTAAGTCAAGCCATGCATTGCGCTAGCTCTGATATATTGTCCGCTAGAGTTCCACCTCTTCTGACTTTGATATGATGTCTGATAGACATCCCACCTCTTCTCCCACTTCTAGTCAATTTCATCCACAAGATGGGGCCCTCTGACCTCAACACTCGTCAAAGACATCAGGAAGTTTTTCTAATATTTGTGAAATAGGTAGATAGCGAGAGAAGACGAACATCATCGGGTAGAG
The DNA here is from genome assembly GCF_035594125.1 of Scylla paramamosain. Classification (NCBI taxonomy): domain Eukaryota; kingdom Metazoa; phylum Arthropoda; class Malacostraca; order Decapoda; family Portunidae; genus Scylla; species Scylla paramamosain. The sequence continues at coordinate 21,592,289 of NC_087154.1, forward strand.
ACACGGGTACCATACTGAGTAACTGCAGTGATGGTGATGGATATGAGATTGCTAGTGACAGCAGTGCTACTGTTACTTCGCCAGAACTTATTTATGTGGGGAAGGGGAAAGATCCTCTAATAAAGAAGGTCAATTCTATGGCAAGAATGAGCGAAGGAGGGTCTCGTCAGATTCACCATCTTCAAGCATCAGTGGTGCAAATCAAGCACAACGCACTACACCTCTCTTCTCTTGCCTTCCGAACTGTTTCAATTTCTTCTGAATCATCATGCCTGAAACCAACATAGCACAAAGAGGGAAGGACGTTAAGAGGAGAAAGCATGGGGCACGTGGTCATGGGAGGGAAAAATTACGTTGTATGACGCCTGTCTTTTCGCCGGCACTCTGCCTCGCCACCACCACCAGCACCACAGACCCAGCTTCTGCGACCACCACCACCGGTACGTCTGTTACCACCACTGCCATAGCCTCCACATCTTGCATCACGAAGAAACAATCCCCCAACACTTATTCATATGCGTCTGGGAAGCAAAAAGAATTACCAAGTGGACAATGGAGGAAGTGTGTGAGGAAGGTAACAGGCCCTGTCGCCGCAGCCGCCGCCGCCTGAGACAGTGGTTACAATGCAGGGAATGACATAACAGACAGTTTGTAGGAACTTGTGAAAGTTATGTCCTGCATGCTCTGAAAAACAAACCTGATATTGTTTTCTGTTTTCATCTTTCCTTTTGCTACACAGTGTAAATGCGGCATTCTAACATGAATGCTAGCTGTTCACTAAGTTTATCAATTAACGCTAACCAGTGATTTCTACAGTAAAACGCAAGTTCAGTATTTTCTGGGTGTGTTTCACACACACACAAAAAAAAAAAAAAAAAAAAAAAAAACGTATAAAAGCGATGTTTTTAATTACTAAACCACAGACAGGAAGTCCACTAGGGGAGGACAACTGTCTATAATAATGTGTCTTCAGTGATCCTACTTCATTATTCTGTACTCGTTCTATCAATGGCCGTATAGTGTTCATAATTATATAAACATAGAGAACTTTTAACATGTATAACTAGAGCTAGCCTATATAAAGCAATGCTTCTTAGGCCAAAAAAAAAAAAAAAAAGTAGAATATCTGACCGGAGCAACATTGATAATTATAGTAATGATGATAATGCCAATAATAATGACTAAATAAATGTAATAATAATACAGAATCAGATGTTGAACATGTGAGATCATAAGAAATATACATATACATATGTATATACGAACAAATGCATATACTTATTCATAAGTAAATACCATACATACTACATTAAGAAGTTGATATTATATTATACATATACATACACATGCATATGTGTATATATGTAAACTATGCAAATTATGCATATATGTAAACTACTACATATAAAGAAAGTGTTAGTTGGTTAATAGCTCATGACGATGTTATTTTTTAATCGGCTTTTGAATGTACTGAGGGAGGGAACATCCTGAATTTGTGTAGGAATAGAGTTCCATATTACAAGACACAAATAAATAGTTGAATGCTGAAAATCTGAAAGACGATGAATAGGAAACCTAAGGTTGTCGCAGTGACGGGCACTGTAATCATGAGATGGGCGGAGGTCACGCATTTCATTCTTATTTTTATACATGAGTGTAGCTTTTGCCAGTTAATCATATCTAGCTTTGAAGAGTTGACTAATATGTTCTAAATAATCACTGTTAGTAATAATTCTTACAATTTTTTTTAGCTGTCTTAGAGGGGATAGATAGGTCGGGTAGGTTGTACACCAAATGTGGTTACAGTTGGTAATTAGTGAATAAATGTGAGATTAATATATAGACTTTAGTACATTTAAAGACATGAGATCCTTTATTAAAAAAAAAAAAAAAACAGCAATGTGTCTTGATATTTTTAGTGTAAGGTTATGTATGTGATATTTAAATGATAGTGAATCATCATAATCTACACCAAGAAATATTATTCTGTCAGTTTTAGAGATAATTTCATTATTATTTTTTTTTTAATTGACTAAATTATTATTATTATTTTTTTTTTCATTAGCTTAAAGTAAGTTTTCTTGGTATTAATCGTAAGTCTGTTACATACACAACATTTGTAGAGTTTCTCAAGTTCATGCTTTTCGTTCAAGTTGATCTTAATTTGCATCTGTTAAGTAGTGTCATATCATCAGCAAACAAGATACTTCTAGCTTCCGAGAGAAGATAAGATATATCATTGATATATATCAGAAACAGAACTGGGCATCTAATTCGATAGTGGTGCATTTTGTTAATAAAGATCTTGTGATTAACTGTGTCAAAGGCTTTAGAAAAATCTATAAATATGGATAAGACATGGAATTTTTTGTCAGTTGCAGAAAGAATATCATTAGCAAATCCATTTAATGCTTTAAAAGTGTCACATTTCCGACTGAAACCATAATGAGAATGAGGATTTAGTATATTTTTAGTTTCAAGATAGTCTGTTAGATAAACCTTCATTAAAGTTTCAAATATTTTAGAGAAAGTTGTGAGCTCAGATACTGGTCTATAATTTTTAGGGTCATCATCAGGGCCTGACTTGTGGATGGGTGTAATTTTTGCAGTTTTCAACAGCGATGGAAAAGTTCCAGTTGTCACAGATTGATTAAAAAGTATAGCCAAAAGGATTGAAAACAAATGAGTTTCTTTTAATAACATAGGATGACATTATTATTAATATCTGAATTTTTATTGCTTAATGACTTAATTACTGTAGCCAAATCAAAGGTAATAACAATAGAGCGCATCACAGAATTTGGAAAATTACCTTAAGATTGTCTTTCGGGTTCATATTTATATTTGGGAGGTTTCTGTCAAGTTCAGGTGCAATAGTGGGAAAGTGGTTACTGAAGGCTTCTGATCTATCTGACGGATCACTTAATATTGAATTGCTATATTGCAAGGACTTAATATTGTTTACTTTGTATGTGTTACCTTCTAATTCATTAATTGCTTGCCAAGTCTTATTGATATTATTACGAGAGAGAGAGAGAGAGAGAGAGAGAGAGAGAGAGAGAGAGAGAGAGAGAGAGAGAGAGAGAGAGAGAGAGAGAGAGAGAGAGAGAGAGAGAGAGAGAGAGAGAGAGAGAGAACCGTTACAAATTACACACACACACACACACGCATGCGATCCATTAATAATTCTGACTTCATACCACGGTAAGTGTCCAACTTCCTCTCCGATGTCAAAAAAAGAAAAAGAAAAATATACACACACACACACACACATATATATATATATATATATATATATATATATATATATATATATATATATATATATATATATATATATATATATATATATATATATATATATATATATATATATATACATACATACATACATATATATATATATATATATATATATATATATATATATATATATATATATATATATATATATATATATATATATATATATATATATATATATATATATATATATATATATATATATATGTGTGTGTGTGTGTGTGTGTGTGTGTGTGTGTGTGTGTGTGTGTGTGTGTGTGTGTGTGTGTGTGTGTGTGTGTGTGTGTGTGTGTGTGTGTGTGTGTGTGTGTGTGTGTGTGTGTGTGTGTGTGTGTGTGTGTGTGTGTGTGTGTGTGTGTGTGTGTGTGTGTGTGTGTGTTGGAGGGCACTGTCCAATAGATTAGAAAAAGGATAGGAAAAAATCCCCGTAAAATACAAGGTATTGCATTAAGGATAAAAAGTCAGCTGATAGTCAATTTGTTATTATCATTATTATATTTATTTGATTGTGAAAACAATTATATATAATTCGCTTTCACACTAAGTACAGTGAACCTGGGAAATATACTTTTATACCGTGTTTGATGCCACAGATATAGTACAGTTGGGATTCATAAGTTACACATAAATTAATTGAATAATAATAATAATAATAATATTAATATTAATAATAATAATAATAATATTAATAATAATAATAATAATAATAATAATAATAATAATAATAATAATAATGATAATAATAATAATAATAATTATGTAATATAAAAAATATTAAGATGATGTATGTGACTTTTTATATCTTGGTGCTGAAGTGAGTGACTAATGAAATGATTGTAGAAAAAGGAGGAGGAGGAAGAGGAGGAAGAAAAAGAGGAGGAGGAGGAGGAGGAGGAGGAGGAGGAGGAGGAGGAGGAGGAGGAGGAGGAGAAGGAAGAGGAGGAGGAAGAAGAAGATAAGGAGGAGGAGGAGGAAGAGGAGGAGGAGGAGGAGAAGGAGGAGGAGGAGGAAAAGGAGGAGGAGGAGGAAGAAGATAAGGAGGAGGAAGAGGAGGAGGAGGAGGAGGAGGAGGAGGAGGAGGAGGAGGAAGAAGGAGAGGAACAAAATTAGAAGATATATAATAAAGAAATGGAGAGAAAAAAGAAAAGGAAGGGTGAAGAAGCGTAAGAAATAGCGAGGTGAAAACTGAATGAAAATGAAAAGGATAAGAGAAGCAGAGTGGTAAACGTGAATGGAACATGAGGAGCATAACGTCCTGGTGGGAGGCAAGCATGCGGGAAAAAAATAGGAAAGTAATGCATTTTGAGTCGTATGGCAGAGGAGAATATTGACAAGCGCTTGAAATTTATGCACTCTTACTCTTTTCGATGGTTTGTATTTGTTGCAGCGAGCTGATACCAAAGTTTACTCGTGAATTAAGGAAAGGTGTGTACACAGCATAGGTAAACCCTGCCTCACACACTTGCAGCAAATGTACTACGTGTTTACTGTATTATGTTGCTTTAGAAAGACTACACATCTAGGACATCATACCTTGATCATAAATGAAGACATCGGTTTTATGTCACAGAAAATGTTCATCGGGTGTAATTTTTGGTGGGAAGGATTTGTGGCAAAGAAGAGAAGTTTGCGGCCTGTAGCAGAGCGTGCGACAATGTGACTGCTGCCTTCCATCAATGCATCAGACTTGACGACAAATGAAATTAAAGTAAAATTCATAAAAAAAAAAAAGAAAGAAAAGCGCCAGCTACACCATCATGAGGATGTTGTGCACTGCATCAGCAAATAGAGGCGGTCCTCGAGGCCTCATTTTGAAAACTTTATGTTTATACACCTTCATCTCGAGAACGACATTTCGGAATGAAGAGATGTCGTCCTTTGGGAGGACCGCATTTCCTATTTTTCCCTGTTGTGAAGGTTTTATTGCTTAGAAATGGACAAGAAACTCGCTCTGTTGACTCTCATCGCCTCACTCCACGCCTCACGGACTGACGGAGGCGATGCGTCGTCGAGTGCGCCATGATTGTTGCCGCTCGCACCGAGGCCCTGTGTACTCACTGGGGCAGTGACACAGGTGGTTTCCGCCCACTATCCTACACTGACCTCCGTGCCGACAGTAGCCTCTCATGCACGCCGCCTCCTCGCACTCATTACCTGCGGGGATAAAGTTGTCATTATTATCTTTGTAACTGGACCTGTTCATTGTTCAACCTGTGCGATACCAGTTTGCTGTATTTGTAGAACTTGACACGAAGCGTCCATGGCTGAGAGAATCAAGCTGTCAGTGCTGATAAGGAGCTTTAAGGAAAGATTAGATAAAATTATAGATAGAGATGGCAGCTGGAAATGTGTATTATATGAGGACCGTTATGTGTAGGCCCACTGACTTCTTGTAGCTTCCCTTATGTTCTTATGCTCTAATCACGTAGTTTTGCTTGCATCTTAACCTATTGATAGGGAATGTCCTTTGCAGTATGGGAGTGATAGAGAACTACTTGGCTCTGTACCACTAATGGGTAAAAAGAGCCTCAAGAATTTTACTCATCACCTCTGTAGTCGTGATGAGAGACCGAAATGATTAGAAATGTGATCACAAGAATGGAGAAGGAAGAGGCAGATGGAAGAGGGAAAGGAAACGGGAGAGATAAAAAAAAATAATACTGACGCAGATGGGTGATAAAAAAAGTGAGATGAAATAATGTCCCAATTAAGATAACTTCATATGAGCACGAATAACTTAAAAGAGAGTATTAGTTTAGGGGTTGAGAGCTCACTGCATCCCGTTTCTCCTTTACTCCTTCGTTACGTGAAAGCAGACTTTAAAGAAGGAACTGAAAGAGAAGTGGAAAAGAGCTTCCTCTCCTCTCGTCTCGTCTCGTCTCGTCTCTTTTCACGTCATATCTACCGCTGATAAATGTTATCGTCCCTTCGAATGAGAGATTAGTTGACATTATTGTTTCCTATGTTCTTATCACACACACAGACACACACACACACACACACACACACACACACACACACACACACACACACACACACACACACACACACACACAGAATTAAAGCAATAACAAAACAAAACAATACAAAAAAAAAAAAAAAAGAGAACACAACACAACGACGACAACAAAAAGACGCGAAAAGAGAACTGAATTAAAAAGAGGAAGAGCGAGAGAAATTTCTTATAGCACAAGAAGAAGAAGAAGAAGAAAAAAAAAAAGTCGTTTTGGTAGGAGGAGGAGGAGGAGGAGGAGGAGGAGGAGGAGCAAGAGATGAACGAAACTAAATCACAAAAAAGCATGAAAATTATAACTGATTATAAAAAAAAAAACATTACAAAAAGAAATAGAATACAATAAAAAGTTAACTGACGTAGAAATACTAATGTCAAACAAGAGTAGAAAAATGGAATACATGATGAAGGAAATGGAAACGAATTAGACAATCATAGGAATAAAAAAAAAAAACAAGAATATAAAGGGAGGTGGAAGAAGTCAGTAGGCCTACACATGGCAGTCCCTCTATAAAGGATACACAGTCCTACATCCACCTGTCATTCCTATCCATAAATTTATCTAGATTTCTCTTAAAGTTTCCTCATGACTTGACACTAACAATGTGGTTATTAAGTTTATTCCACCATTCTACGAATTTGTCAACGAAATTCTTCCTATTTCCATATTAAATCTCACTTATTCCAGCTCGAGTAAGGGATCGTGGGCACTCACTGGTAACTGGACTTGCTACACCTGAAGCTCACCTCTAAACCCGTAGCTACAGGTGCAAATGGGGCCGTACACTCCAGCCAGACACGTCCCTCCGTTGCGACAAGGATTAGAGGCACACACGTCGTCAGTGGCCGGCAGAGGCAAGCCACCCGAAGACCACGACGACCATGAGGACCAGGACGACCACGACGAGTAGGGACCCACGTTAGAAACGGAGGAGGAGGCCTTGGACCTTGATGATGAGGAAGATGAGGACAAAGAAGAAGAACCAGAGGATCCGTTTGTATTCTGTTAAGAGAGAAATTGTGTGTGTAAAGGAATGTTTTTTTACCTATCCTGAATACAGTTACTACCATATACTCTCTCTCTCTCTCTCTCTCTCTCTCTCTCTCTCTCTCTCTCTCTCTCTCTCTCTTTAACATACTCTCTCTCTCTCTCTCTCTCTCTCTCTCTCTCTCTCTCTCTTCCTCTCTCTCTCTCTCTCTCTCTCTCTCTCTCTCTCTCTCTCTCTCTCTCTCTCTCTCTCTCTCTCTCTCTCTCTCTCTCTCTCTCTCTCTCTCTCTCTCTCTCTCTCTCTCTCTCTCTCTCTCTCTCTCTCTCTCTCTCTCTCTCTCTCTCTCTCTCTCTCTCTCTCTCTCTCTCTCTCTCTCTCTCTCTCTCTCTCTCTCTCTCTCTCTCTCTCTCTCTCTCTCTCTCTCTCTCTCTCTCTCTCTCTCTCTCTCTCTCTCTCTCTCTCTCTCTCTCTCTCTCTCTCTCTCTCTCTCTCTCTCTCTCTCTCTCTCTCTCTCTCTCTCTCTCTCTCTCTCTCTCTCTCTCTCTCTCTCTCTCTCTCTCTCTCTCTCTCTCTCTCTCTCTCTCTCTCTCTTTAACACACACTCTCTCTCTCTCTCTCTCTCTCTCTCTCTCTTTCTCACCGGGTCAGAGTATTCGCGTGAGTCTTCGTGCACCAGCTGGCCATCTTGGAACCTGCGGCTTTCCTCGTGGCCGTATACCAGTTTACCGTCTCGGTAGTGCTCTTCATTGCTCATCTCCTGTCGCTGGCTAGTTCCTCCGCCCACACCCACGCTTCCAGAAAGCCCTAAGGAGCTGTCGTTTTGGTGCTTTGATCCCGAGAAGAGGACACAAGTCAGGCAGCCAGACCCACTCATTTCGCTAGTCTCCACATGCTGTTGGGAGCTGGTGCTGGTGCTGCTGCTGATGCTGCTGCCTGTAGTTTCTAAGGAATCATCGTCTAAAGTTGAACCATAGGTGGAGGACCCGCTCCGCAGGGATCCCGAGCCTGTGAGCAGCCTGCCTGTTCCTCCCAGCACATGGGTGGTAGCGCGTCCTGAGCCGGGAGTGTGGGAGGAGAGGAGGTCAGTGCCTACCCTACTCTCCGAAGTGGAGCTGTGCCTCTCTCTGTTTTCTGATGTCACCAGGGTGCCGTGGGCGCCTGTTCTATCTGGGTAGCCGTCCCTGTCCTGAATGTGCATTGTGTAGTCATCTCTGGACTGCTGTGTCCCTGTGTTGGGTCTGTAGGAGCCATACGGCCTATTTTGACTGTGAGTATCACTGGTCTGCAACACCTCTCCATAGGACTGTCTACTGTAAAAGTCTTCTTCATGGGAATCATTGTTTGGTTCGTAGGGGCTACTGGAGGGTCTCTGGGGAGCAGTAACGATGGTGTTCCCGGCCAGGATGTTAGGAAGGACGTCATGGTGTGGGGCTCCCACTAAGTCGTCTTGGTCCTGCTCGGTGCTGTTCTCATACACTAGTGTCCCATTCTGCGGATACGTTGTTGAAATCAATAGAGGTGGAATGAAGTGCTGTGAGATAATATTGTAGTACTATTGTTATTTCAAGACATGTAATATTGGGATGGTCTCATACACCAAGCTATGTGATAAATGGGGTATTGTAGGGATTCTGATGTTATCATAAAGGAATGCAAAGGAAAAAGTTAACCATAACAGATCTGTTTACTCTAATGTGGCTGTCTGTGTTTAGTGTTAGGATGGGTAATGCAGAGATGACAAGAACATCATAAGAAAATGGATGTGGTGGATGTGTAAAGCTGGAAATATAAAATGATGTGGATAATTACACACATTCACACTCACATGAAAATGTCGTTCGTGGTGTGATTTGTACACTGGCTGGCCATTGATGAATTCCTGTTCTTGACGGCTCTCGAAGCGACGACTTTCATATCCAGGGCTGTGCGGTGCTGGGCTGTCTGGCACCTATACACAAAAAGGGAGAGAAGGAGGCTCATTTAGATTCTTCTATGTAAGGATAACAAAATATGTGTAACTGGAAAAAAATGAAACACAATATCATCAGGAATATGAGTAGGTGGACATGATGGGTATCTCACTTGAAGGAAGGGAATGCTAGCATCTCCTTCTATGGTGTGGTGGTGGCTCTGAATGGTCTCCTCCCTGCTGTGGTCCGTGACTTGCAGTCCAGCACCTGTGTGCCGCCCCATCTCCAGCAGATCGTCCTCATCAAGCTCGATGCGGTTATTGTACACGAGTCTTCCATCCTCATAGTGAGTTTCATGGTGAAGATCGTATGTCTGCTGCCCGTTCACGTACTCCTTTTCATCTGTGACTTCATGCTGCTGTGACATGATACCTGGGCGGATGGCCTCCTGGGGCAGATCCACCTGGCCCTCACCATACTCTTGCAAATTGAAATTGACCACCTCGTCTCGTCCATGCTGTGTCGTGTTATCATACACCAATTCTCCGTTTTCATACCTGCGTTCATGCTTCGTCATGCCAATCAGACGTCCGTTCACGTATTTGTATACAGTACGGATCTCAGAGCGACGTGAGGAAGTGTGTGGAGTGCCCACCACTACACACCCATTAGGTCGAGTGCATGGCAAGCTGTCATCAGGGTAACGCTGGTGGTTGCCCGACACCACCGTTTGCCGTCTGGTCTCATTGTAATGATAATGACTGGACCCCCCAGAGACAGGACCTGGATGGGGATGGTAGGAGGGGGAGTTGTAGTCGTCGACACTCTCTCTTGTATTGCTGTATTCATTCGTGTTGGACGACCACGCAGAATCTTGGCCGACTATACGTGTGTTATCGCGATCCACGCCGCCTTGCCCTCTGTGCAAGTCATCATCTCTGTCATCCTCTTCTGGCTCTGGAAGTCGACCACGAAACACCATTTCATTGTCAACTGGCGGTATCTGGGACAACCCACCATCCTCCAAGGGGCTTATGTCGTAGCGATCGTCGTCAGTGTCTTCTTGCTGTTGCAGATCTTCAACAGGTTCATCATCCTCCTCGCTGGTGTCAGGGTGTTGATCGCTAATGCTTGGTCGCCGATGGGGATAATCACTGTCAAACTCTCTTTGCCCATAGTGATCCACTTCATAGGTGTCAGGGAGTGGTAATGCGTTGGTGTAAAGCGGCTTACTTCTGTCCTCTGATGACCCCCATGTGAGAGTGGATTGAGCGGTATTCTGACCGCTGGGCTGCTCATCTCCAGGAATCCTGGAGGCTTGCTGTACATGTGTCACTTGCAGATCGCGGTCATTCGTTGGGTGTCGTGGGCGCTGCTGTGTAAGGTGAGACTCGGAGGCGGAATGGTGGGTCTGACCACGGTGGTAGACGGTGGGCTCATCAAAGTCTGGGCGGTGTGTGGGTGAATACTCTCTGTTGGGTGTCGAGGGTTTCCTGTGGGAGGGATAGGGGGAGTGACCAGATGGGTAGGAGGGTTGTGTGTCTTCACGAGAGTTATAGTCATAACCGCCAGGTCTGTTGTAGCCAGGGGTGCGTGAAGGGTAGCGGGGGGAGGAGGAGGAACTGCTGAACTCCGTGTCGCGCTGGTCGGAGGAAACTCTGCTATAGGTAGGGTTGTACGGCCTTGGAATAGGTCTTCGGTATTGAGGATGAGATGTATGGGTCTGGGGATAGGAGTTGCCTGTAGGGGCACGGTAACCCGGGTAGGTCGTTCCAGACTGTTGCTGCTCTCGGGCAGTCATAGAGTATTCAGAAGTGTAAGAGGGGGAGAGGCTGGGTATTGTCTGTTCTCTTGTGTCATATCGTCGGTAGTGGCTGTCCCCATTGTAAGAGCCGTCAGTGATGAGAGCACCATTAGCATCATACCGCCCCACCACGTCCTCTGTACCAAAGTGATCCGCTCTGTTTTCTTGAGTGTCCTCATGTACTAGCTGGCCGTCCTTGTACTTGCGTTCCTCTTTTTTCTCAAAAACGGGTTTGCCGTTGACGTAATGGACGCGTGAGCTGTATTCTCTGCGATGGGAGCTGCCGAGGCTTGGTTGATGTGACCCATAAGTCATCATTTGCCGCCTCAGATTTTCCTGCATGCGAGCAAACTCCCTATCAAAGGCATCACTCTCCTCACTTTCCTCGTGGACGTTGGAGCTGTATGTCCTGCTGCGGCCCCGGTTGATGCCAACAGGGGATGGATACCTGTAGCTTCCCCTGTCTGTGCTGCTGTCGCGAGTGAGGGAAGATTGTGAGCGATATGTGCCAGATGAGGGTGGACGTGATTCCAAATCATCCTCGTCCTGCACTACTCTACGATCGTGCACGATGCGATCGTTTTCAAAGCGACGCTCGTGGTAGGCATCATACACAGGCTTGCCGTTGACGTATCGCTGTTCACTCCGCACCTCCTCACGGGAGCTGTACCCGCCATCGTGACCCGAGTGGTGCAGGCCTCCCGAACACGAGTAGCATGGACCACCAGAAAAACTTGCCTCACGCTGCTCTCGGGGAGGACTCGGCTGTGGGTAGAGATTAAGGGTGTTAAGGCCACATCGAGGCATGCATTTCATTCTTACACGAAGTCACAGGTTTGACATTTAATCTGACATCCCTGTAAACACGGTAGGTGATTATGATAAACCGGTAAACAAAGGAAATAAAGCTTCGAAAATAAACATGGAGAAATAAAATATAGGAGTAAAAATAACATAATTCTGATACACAAATAAATCAGAAGAAAAAAGAAGTTAGATATTGTGTACACTGCAAGAAAAAAGAAAAAAAGAGGAAACATGAGCGGAGAGAGAGAGACAGAGAGAGAGAAAGAGAGAGAGAGAGAGAGAGAGAGAGAGAGAGAGAGAGAGAGAGAGAGAGAGAGAGTCTAAGTAATCAAATGGCCTTACCTCTGAGCCACTGACTTCCATCAAGGGGCCCAGCGCCCTGGTCACCACGTTCGGACCCCGCACCTGCTGCACTTCATGGTCAGCACCTGTAGGAGTTCAGCAGCGAGTCAGTGATGTTACAGAGCATGATGCAAAGCGAATGTTGAAAGGAGTATGAAATGTAAATTGCGCTTTGTGTATAAAAAGTCATCAATATTACCAACATCAATGTCGTCGTCGTCACCAGGTTTTGCAATTCGTGTTGGTTGTCTTGAATCAGTGACAGATTTTTGGGTATTATGAATGGCATGCATCATCAACTACGCTGATCTTCACATTCTCAAACTATTCTAGTCTTTATCATGCCCCGTCAACTATGCTGCTCCTTATGTTCTAAAATTCTCTTCTTTTCTTCTTTATTCCACAGTAAAAGTTAAAGTGCTATGGGGTTACAACCAAACAAAGTTAGTTCTATAACTATTGGTAGGATTGAAAACACATGTTTTGCTTCACCGTCGCTCACAATGTGCCTCTGTTCGATTGTCGCTAAGGTTGAGTGAAGACTAGGTCATGCCAAGGTCATGCCGTGCTCGTCTCCACCGCCACTCCTCATCCGCACTAGGAAACAGTGAGAGGATGAGGAACGGGGGGTAGGATGCAGAACTTCCACTTATCGCTTGCTTGTTTGTTAGCACCGTGACTCAAGAGAAGAGGAGCGAGTAGTCTCTTACTTACTGCCACTGCCGACTCGAAATGTTCTCCAGGAATGTGCATGGGATTGATTGTAAACACTCGGCATCCACGTCCTCCTGCGTGTTTCTTGTTACGGTTATAAACTCAAGGTTCTGTGTGCTCTTACTACATAAAATTTAGTCCTCCGAGCTTAAGAATACCATCATCCATCCATCCTGCCATTCATCCTGTCATCCAACCTTTCATCCATCCTGTCATATCACAACTCGACATACAACCGTCCCATTTTCTTTAAGCCTCCATTTAACTCTCCTCTCGACCTTACAAAGATATTCCTTATTTCATAAAAAAATTATAGTTGAAAACAAATTTCCTGTTGTTATATACTCTCTTAGGAACGAAACGAAGTATATTTCGGTATGCACACTGTGTTTGCTTCTTGCAGTGTCTTCATCGCCTAATGTCTTATACTTTTTTTTTAATCCTCCTAATATGTACTGAATGTATACTATGATATACTTATTTAACTACATAAATATGTATATACTTTTTTTTTTATACGTGTTCTTCCTTTTTTCATGTTCAAAGTGTATATGACCAATTGATCTCGTCCACACTTATAAGGGTACACCTTTCATGTGCTGAGGAGACACTTCCCTCCACACAAACATCAGACAAAAATCTAGTCGTCTCACTAGCTCCCTTCGTTTAAATAACTATCTCGTATTGCCCAGAATACTCCACTCATCGCCACTGTTCCACAGTTTGCTCTTCTTGCAATCTTCTGCCGGTGTCCTCAGTTAGTGCTGCTCTGGACTTCATAAAGTTAATTTTGTGTCCTCGCTTCACAAGACCAGCAATTCATTACTTCCTTTCTCCCTTCATTCGATTTAGTGCTTCACTAAATTTGAATAGGGAAGCAGATCTAACTCTTATATAAGACTCGTTGTAGTATGACGTTTAACTCTTTCCCTCTTAAGTGTTAACTGTCTTAATTTTTGTGTACATAAAAACTCAAAAGTGTTCATACGTGCGTGAAAACATCCTTCCCTGAAGTGTACTCGCATTTCTTACCTGCAGCGAGGGTCAGTGTCAAAGACAGACCCAGCAGGAGCATAACGCCCCTAGGCACTGCCGCCATGACGGGCAGACACACGCTCAGCCGTCTTCGTCAGTCACTCCCAGCCTTGGACCGCTCTTCAGTTACGTCCTTAATGTCAGTGGACGCCACACACTCTTCACTCAAACTTGTGCCCGTTTAGCGTGACCCTTTGCAACGAGGGTGCGGAGGCAACAGTCGGCGGGCAGGGAGTGAGGGGAGACTCTGGCGCCCAGGGTATTTATACAGGGTAGCCCAGCTTAGTTCACGCCGGACGGTAGACACCCCTACTCACCTCAGCCAATCCCGGGTTGCCCCTGCCCATCCCAGCCCGTCATTACTCACGACCGAAGTTGACACAAACAACGAGGTGGAGTTTGGCCTCCAAGATGTCAAAAGGTGTCACAAACACGTCTCCATCCACATGAATGAAACAAAAGGAAATGAAGATCGCAAACAACGTTATGATAAAACATGACATACCACACACAAGGAAGATCAACACACCATCACCACCACCACCATCACCATGACTAAAGAAACGGAAAGCACACAGAGAAAAGATGACACCTTTCCCTTCTTCCCCCCATGTCAACCTCTCCACACCTGCCTGTTTATTTATCTATTTATCTTTTTAACTGTGAATGAAGAGCAGACTTGAGTTGCGAGGATTGTATGATATTTCACCCGGCAATTCTGTTGATAGTGGTGGTGATGGTGATGCCGGCGATGGACACGGAACTCCATCCCTCCTCCTCTTCCTCCTCCCCTCCTCCTCCTCCTCTTCCTCCTCCTCCTC
>NC_087154.1:21612026-21627026 GCF_035594125.1 Scylla paramamosain
AGTGGTGCTGAATCCTTGTTAAATTATTGTTACAAACACGAAATCATTTTTGAATACCCAGTAACTTCCACTTTCACCGGTTATAAGTTGTAGAGGTAAGAATCCTTGTTAAACTATCATTACAACCACGAAAATATCCTTGAATACCTCAATAACTTCCACTACAGCTTACTAAAAGTTGTAGAGGTAAGAATCCCCGTCAAATTATCAACATAATCACGAAAACACTCTTCACTACTTCAGTAACTTCCTCTGCCGCCGGTTAAAACTTGTGAAGACACCGAAATATCAAAGAATACACACCCTATGGTAACATGTGGACCGGTGTGGTGCGATAGGTCTGTCTCGTGTGCTGATGTTAGTAGTACTGTAAGAATAGGAAGTCATAAGGGAGGTGTTATTCTTTATTTCTTAACCCATTCACTGCTATTTGGCACATTTTCATTAATCACTAAGCACTCTGGGGCCTTTCTTTTTCGCTCTACAAGAATCCTCAAATACTGTACTGGTTAGAAATTACAAAAATATATTCTTTTTCATCCGTTTCTTTCTTGCATGTGCTTATAAAGTTTTCATACATTGGTTTTAGTGCTGTGAATTGTTGCATATCGCAGTGAAAGGGTATTAAGGCGTCTGTATAGCAAATAGTCACAGTTCATGAGTGTGCGTTGGCGGTTGGTGTGGGCGGCATGATGGAACACCTGTTGTATTGCCGCTAATTCATCTAAGTCAGGCGATACCTCAGTCGTGACGCGCCGGACCTCCGTCACGCACTCAAACGTCTCTGTCTCTCAAACACTACAGTACTCATTTCTCTCTCTTTATTCCTGTCCCTGTATGCTTTAATTCTCTCAGTCTTCTCACGTCTCTGCCTTTAAACGTAGAAGGCATTCCTGCTTTTCCATTATTACTGACAGAGCTGCATGTCTTATGAAGGAGTCTTGACTGCTGAGGGAGTCTTACGTGCATGATGGGATGATTGATGGAAAAGAAAAAAATTTCATACATAGATAGATGGATTGTTTATTGATCAGAAGTTCTTGATGTGCAATGTAAATACTGTTCAAACTGAAAAAAAAAAAAGATGTACAAGAAAAAGATACTTTGTAATTGTAGTCCACTGGAAAACACGGAATACTCGTACTGCCACTTGTAAGGCCTGACGGCTTCTTACAGCTTCCCATATTTTCTTTATGTTCTTAGGTGTTGTCATGGTTTAGAAGTCAAGTCACCAGCTGCACTTCGACTGTTGTTTGCGTTTTTCTTCATTCTCAAGTCCTTCGGTTTGCTGATAGTTACAAAACCTGACAACTGACAGATTCTTAGATTGAGGGAAGGCATACATAGGCCACGAGTACAGTATGTTACTTCTTATCATTCATAAACGCTTTGGTGCCTCATCTTTTAATGGGCTCTTGTGGAAGTTATGGAGACTTTCAGGAAACACCCACGAGAACCCGACCAATCATCTGTGTGGCCTTTGAAAATAATTCTTTTGGGAAAACGAGGCGTTTACCATCCTTTAAGTGAATGTCTATCTTTGTAGAGGAGGACAGACAGATCATTTTCAGGATTGGGAGAAGGATATAAAGATGAAATAAAAAAAAATAAAAAAAAGACGCTGGAGGGTGGAGAACGACAGCCAGACAGACAGACATTTTCCAGGGTTGGGGGAGGATATAAGGATTAAATTAAACGGAAAGAGACACTGGAAAATTCTATTGGGCGAAAGATGTCACAATCCTGTCGTAGGTGTTACAAGCATCCCCAGCCACGTCTTATGTAACATAGGAACACCGCACGGACCTACAACACAACACCAACCCATCACAGCGCTCATGAGAGGCTCTCGTGCATCACCATTAGGACTGTTTAATCAAGCATAGATAGGGTGTTGACCTACTGACCTCCATGTGACCTCGCCGTGGGGTATAAGGAGGTCACCACTTGTCAGAGTCTCCACATATAGGTCAGGGGACAGTGGTGGCTCAGTTCCCCGGCAGTCGACAACCCTCGCCACCCACTCAGGGACCCCCGCAGCGTGACGTCTTGGCTGCCGCTGCTGCTGCTGCTGCTGTTGTTATCCACACTCTTCTCCTTTGCCTGTTTCTTGTTCTTCTGAATTGCATTGTCACCTTCAGAGACGTCTTATCTTGCCTGTTTGTGCCGGGTTTTTAGTGGAAGTGAAGGACGAGTTAGGCGTGTTCTGTGATTCTAGTGGTAGTTTAAAAAGGATTCAGCAAAAAAAAACAAAAAAAAACATCCAAACTCGACTTATCATCTCTGTGGTTATTCAAATAACAATACAAGTCTCTCTCTCTCTCTCTCTCTCTCTCTCTCTCTCTCTCTCTCTCTCTCTCTCCTTTCTTAGTGATTATCATTTGTTAATCAATAATCTTTTCTTCCACTATTTTCCTTATGTGTATCTTTGTTGATTTCCTTGTATTTCTAGGTGATTAGTAATGATGATAATAATAATAATGATGATGATAATAATAATAAGAATAATAATGATAATAATAATAATAATAATAATAATAATAATAATAATAATAATAATAATAATAATAATAATAATAATAATAATTAGTAGTAGTAGTAGTAGTAGTAGTAGTAGTACTAGAAGAAGTAGTAGTAGTAGTAGTAGTAGTAGTAGTAGTAGTTATAGTGGTAACGTTCTTCCTCCTCCTCCTCCTCCTCCTCCTCCTCCTCCTCCAGGGCCTCGCAGTGGTGCCACTTTTTTCTTGACCCTGACCCACCACCACCACCACCACCACTGAGGCGTCACTTGGTTGTGATGCGCGTGTCTCTAGGGCGACTGCGATTCATCATTAGTATTATTGTTGTTAGTAATGGTTGGTATTATCATTGTTGTTGTTGTTGTTGTTGTTGTTGTTATTATGATTATCATCGTCATCATCATTACCACTATTATTATTATTATTCCCTCTTGCAGATCCAAGTGGAAGCTTAATGTGCTGTGTGGCAAGATTTAACTCACACCTACACATTGCAAGGGATAAAATACATACGCTTATCTTTTTTTTTTTTACTTCTGTTTTGTTCGTGTGTGACTTATCAATCAGCGTCTTAGGGGCTCAGTGACATTTATCTGATATCGCCTGATAGGTTCTCGTCCTAATCGACTTTTTACACGAGTTTTGAAGTTCCATCATTTTAGTCCACAGGGAATTTCTTGGTGTAGGATCATGCACTCGTCTTCAGCGTAAATCTCGGCTTTTTTTTTTTTTTTGCAGGTTTTGGTGAAAGTTGCCAGTGTTTTAAGAATGTTTTCGTGATTTTAGTGATAGTTCAGCAAAGAATTCGCATCATCAATAAGAAAAAAAAAAAAATCCATGAGAACCTGACTAACCCTTTTTTTTGATGTACGTAGGACCCACGTGCCACATCGCAGTTAGCCAGTGTTACATAATAGTTCTAGTAAACAAGAATGTAAAGAGACACTAGACAGTACCAGTATACAAAATATGATGCTTCGTTGATTTAGGAACATAAGAACATAAGAATATAAAAACATAAAACATACCTGCCTGTTTTCACCTATCATCCTCATCCATAAATTTATATAATCTTTTAAAACCCCCAAGTGACTCAGCACTAACAACTTGATGACAGAGTATTCCATTCATCTGCCATCTGCCCAAGTGCCTTCCCATCTTCTGTGAAGTCTAACCTTATCAAGCTTGAACCCATTATTTTTTGTCCTGTCTTGCTTACTGACCATGAGAATATTGCTTATGTCATCTTTGTTATATTCCCTACGTCATTAAAAGACCTCTGTCGAATAACGTCTTAATCTACACCTCTTCAGTAATATAATGAACTATTTGATAGATGGCAGCTAGTTTAGATAGATAGTAGATGATATCGACTGCTTGACAAATAGCGGATCATATAAACTACTTGATAGATAGTAAATGATATAGACCCATAGGTAGATAATAGATGACAAACTACCGAATACATAAGTAAAAGATCTTATGACAACGTAATTTTATTTTGTTTTTTAATTTTCAATCCTATAGCAGTGACAACCTATGTTGACATTCACACACACACACATACACACACACACACACACACAGGAAGAGGAGGCGGTGGGAGAGGAGGGGAAGGAGGAGGAGAAAGAGGAGGAGGAGGAGGAGGAGGAGGAGGAGGGGGAGAGCCTGTGACAAGAACCATAAGACCGTAGGAATATTTAACCTCACACTCATTCCTTCTCTTCGGGGAAAACAGGATGTGGCGTCGCTGTGATGTTGACAGTGAAGGCTAAAGGCCGGTTCACACGATCATGCTGCATGACAGGCAGCATGAAACAACTGCATGAAGCGGATGCATGATTAGAAAGAATGATCGTGTGAACCCCGTTTTTGGCATGACATGCAGCATGAACACGCGGCATGACGAATGAAGGGAAATCCTGTGAGCAAGGGGCGGAGCTGGCATGGCCTGAAGTATGGCATGACCGAGTGAACGTCAGTCATGCAAATTGCGTCATTCTTGCCAGTATTTGTGAACAGTACACAAGCTCTTATCTTTGATTAATATAGTTGTTTTCTTGTTTTTCAGTGCAATGGATAAGCAAAACGAAAAAGATAATACATTAGAATTTATTTCCATGTATAGAAATCATGAGTTCGACCCTAAAACAAGTAGGGTAGCACGTCGCTTAATTAATGAGGTTCTAGACGCTGCAGAAGGAGGAGAGCTTAGTAGCAATGTAAGCCTAAACTTTAATAATGTAACATTTAAGCCTTCAGATATTGTTCAAAATGTTTCAAACCAAGTTACGTCACCTCATGTTATGATACAATCCCAACAATACTCCAATTACAATGATGCCCCCCAAATCCGAGGGTCAACATCCATTAGTGAACCTCCCCTTACCCCAAATGTAGGCAATGATCCACAAAATTTAGGTTGTTATTTCGCGAATTTCACTCCTCTTTGAAGATGTTTTTCAGAAAAGACTTGTTTCATTTGTATTTATGATGATATACATGTCCGTGCTTAAAGGATATTTTTCTAAAAGTAGCTTTGCAGATTTATTATGTTTTTGCAACATGTACTTATTTACATCAATAATGTAAAGTGAAGGAACTCAATTTGGTTATTTTTGAAGGATACTTTTCTAAAAGTAGCATTGCAGATTTATTATGTTTTTGCAACATGTACTTATTTACATAAATAATGTATATTAAATGAAGTAAATTATGTTTTTGGTTAAAACGAAGTGTTTCACAGTGCCTTTACAGGAAATATATAAGGTATTTCTCATAAGCAATGACTAATCATTAATTCAAATGTTTATTGAAATAAACGTTGACTTACCTGTAAAAATTCACCTCTCAGGACGTGGAATATTGCGTTGCATGTTTCAGGGATGATTTCTGATAATGTTGAGGTGCCCATTCGTGAGGAGTATCGTAAATCTTTCAGAGAACGTCCTGTTGCCAGGAACCGTAGTGTCGCACTTAAACGTTCATGGGGAGTAATGGCTTCCCTCATGTTAGTATTTTCACGTTTGATATAAGGTGACACAAGTTCCAACAAATTGTTATAGGTACCTTCATCCATTCTGAGGTAGTTCCTCCAGTCGTCTGTCTCACACTGCAATTCATTCATTAAGTTTGTGTGCGAATGTTCTTTTCGGGCAATCCATGCCTTGACCCATCTCCTTTTCCGTTGGCGTGAAGAATTTTTTTTCTCTCTTAAAATTATTGCCAAACCAAGCGCAATTGCATCATCACGAGAAAGAGACATTGTGCCGCAACCACCGCTAGATCTTGCACTGAATGACGATAGGTGTGATTCGTCCGAACGCGCTTCATGCATCTACTTCATGCAGTTGTTTCATGCTGACTGTCATGCAGCATGATCGTGTGAACCGGCCTTAAGACACAGAGCAGAGGAGTAAAATAAAGGATAGGAAGGAGTGGCGAGTGGAGGCTCTTATGATGCAGGTTAAGAATACTTGAGGGGAAAAGCAATGGGGAGTGAAATGAAGAGCATGAATATATTAGAGAAAGGGGGAAAGAGGTGAAGGTTAGGAAGAGGAAAGGTAAGTAGGGAAGTGAGGATAGAATGAGGTTAAGGCGATTGCTACTACTACTACTACTACTACTACTACTACTACTACTACTACTACTATTCTTATACTATGTTTCTTTTGTAGAGGCAAGGTGTTCTTCATACACAATATGTCGTTCCTTTAGTTCATTGCTCAAGCTTATGTAGTACGATGCTGGGAAACGCGTGGAGAGGACCAACGTGTGTACTGTAGTAAGGATATAGTCTCTAACTGACTGAGAAGGCAGGTGTGAGTAGGGATGAAGTAAGTTTGGCGGCTGAGAGATGAGGTTGCTAATCTAATCCAGGTGTCAGCTCTTCTGTGTGTGTGTGTGTGTGTGTGTGTGTGTGTGTGTGTGTGTGTGTGTGTGTGTGTGTGTGTGTGTGTGTGTGTTTCAGACGAAGAGTTGCAAGAACACTTCTCAAAACTATCTGAAGGAAATGATAATGAAAGCTTGAACGAGGTCCTTGAGAAATACTGTGTAAATATACCATTGTTAGATAATAATATAACTGTTTATGAAATACAGCAGGGAATAAGTAACTCAAAGCTGGGTAAAGCAAGTGGGCTTGACGGTGTTTGTCCCACGATAATAGAAACTTTGTCTGTCAACTGGATAATCACTCTAGCTTCTTTGTTTAATGTAGTTTTCACAGCAGGTTCCTACTCAACCTCTTGAGCCATGACTAAAATGTTTACCGTATTTAAAAGTGGATCGAGGAAAAATTGAAAGAATTATCGCCCAATAATAGTGAATAATGGATTCACTAGCTAAATTGTACGACATGATTATATATGACCGTTTAAATCTGTGGTACACTCCGTTTAGAGAACAAGCGGGCAACCAAAAAGAATGGGATTGTGTGGAACACATAGTCGCACTGCGTTTAATTACAGATTAGTGTAGACGCATGAAACTGTTATTGTATGTGTCATTTGTAGACTTCTGCGTATGATCACGTTCCAAGGCGAAGGTTGTTTATGATGTTACGTGGGTTAGGGTGCGGCGCGGTGATGCTGATGGCGCTAATAGCCACGTACTCTTTGACTCGCAGCGTCATCACTGCCACGATAGTTATAAGGCAAGGGTTGCCTACCTCATGCCTGCTCTTTGTACTGTTGGTAAATGATCTTATAGGTTTAATCAAGGGCAGGTGTGGCTGAGATGGGATCCTTCAATGGTTGTATGTATTAATGTATATGGATGATATGGTGCTTCTGTCTACTACAAGGGAAGGCATGATGACTAAGTTAAGGTTGCTGCAGGATTGGTGCATTAGCAATGGTATCAACGTGAATGCAAATAAGACAAATTTTTTCGCTATTAATGATACTGTACGATATCGTATGCCTTTTATTTTGGATTATTTTAATGTAGAGTGGTGTGGCAAATGCACGTATTTAGGAAGCCCTTTCACTTGCGATGGCAAACCATCATCAGCTGTCTTTGAATACGCGGGGATGAAAACATGCCATTTGTTGAAATTTATATCCTTTGTTAATAAGAACAGAAGTATCCCGTTTTATACAAAGAAACATATTTTTGGTGCGGCATTAGCTACTTTTATTTTATTCGGTTGTGAATCTTGGTTGTTTTCTGATTTAAGACCTATTGTCGAAATATACATTATGGGTATCAAAGCACTGTTTGGAGTTAGGATGACAACGTGTAATGAGATGTGCTACATGGAGCTTGGCTACGTGCCCTTGTGCTGGTGTGGGGACACACGCCCACACCCTTGCCGCCTATATACCTTGGCGCGCCTTCCCCCCCTTGGGAATTGATGGACCCGGCCAATCTCGCCTTTGTCCCCTACCTGATCCAGCCTGGCCACCTCGCTTATCACCGCGTGGGAGTGAGGTCAACCCTCATCCCATTGTCCCCGGACGCCATCCCCGTCCGTGACCGGTTTAATACAGAAATCATCACAGTAAAATTTTTACTATCGTCTATCATTTTAATGTTTGGTATTTTCCTGGTTATTCCCGCCAATACTTGGTCAAGATTATATTATTAGATAGGGTTATAACGTTTTGTTTTTATGGTCCTTCAAAATTAGGGTTATAATTTTAATCAACTATTTTAGTTGATTGATTTTTTTTACTTCTAACTTTTATCAATACCTTTCTTAATCCTGTTTGAAATTTAATTGTTTTATTAATGATCAAAGTATTAAATATTTAATTATACATAAATTTATAGAAGGTGTTCACTGCTGTATTTCATTAGAACTGATATTATGTATAAGGTATGTATCATGTATTGTGTATGCATTATGTATTATGTATGTGTTATGTATTACGTATATAGGTATTATGTGTTTATTTGATTAAATTAAATGGACCACGATAGTTCTTTCACGCCATGCATATGTTAAACTATGTTACTTTATAATAATAATTATTCAGTTATGTAAATCTGAACTTGTGGTCAATAAACTTATCAATATTATTATTATTATTATTATTATTATTATTATTATTATTATTATTATTATTATTATTATTATTATTGTTATACTGTGTGTGTGTGTGTCCCGGAGAGAGAGAGAGAGAGAGAGAGAGAGAGAGAGAGAGAGAGAGAGAGAGAGAGAGAGAGAGAGAGAGAGAGAGCAGGGACGGCCTGCTCAGAGGAAAAATCGAGATTAAGACATAGAAAGTGATTACACAGATTAATATAGATGGAAGAGGACGTGACCGAAGACGAGATTAACTCACTGAGCAACACGACGTTTTGAAAAAAAAAATTTTTTGACTCTAAGTTGATTTTTGCTGTAATGAAGGCGTTAAAAAATATCCTCTTGCTATTCATGAACTTTAATTATATTTCCGTTAACTCCTCTCATTATTAATAATAGGTTAATTTTTGAAGCTCAGAAAGTTTCAGTAATGCTGAAAGGGTTAAGAGATAAGGATGTATAAGTAGAAGTCGAGACGCCGCAATAACACTTAAATCCAGAGAAAAGTGTTAAGTGTTGGACATAATATACTTTCACGTTGAATCAACAGAGAAAATAGTAATGAGAAAAAAAAAAAAAAGACAGGATGTTTCAACACTTGTATATTACCTATATAAAAATATACTGAGAAGAAAACAACACCGTGATGAGTCTATGTGTTATTTTGGTGTGTGTGTGTGTGTGTGTGTGTGTGTGTGTGTGTGTGTGTGTGTGTGTGTTTATAAGTTTATGAGGACAAGTGTGTTTGTATCTTTTATTTTATTTATATTTTATATTTATCAAAAATAACATTGGTTCTAAAACTGATCCCTGTGGCACCCCACTAATTACTTGACCCCACTCAGAGTTTATTACAACTCTGTCGCCTGTCACCTAACCCTTATCCAGCCTAACACCTTCCCATCTCTCCCATGCTCCCTAACCTTTCTCAGGAACCTGTGATGGGGTATCTTGTCGTTTGCCTTACTAAAGTCCAAGTATAGGATGTCATAACTACTCCCGTTATCTTCCGCCTCGTAAATTTTACTGTAAAATCTCAGCAAATTCGTAAGACAAGACTTCCCTTCGTGAAGCCATGCTGTGACTGATTTATCAAGTTATTCTTGTCTAAATGATCCCTAATGCTCCTCGCTAGTATTGACTCCAATATTTTACTTACAAATAAAGTTATGTTGACGAGTCTATAATTAGACGTTAACGTTTTATCTCCTATCTTAAAGATGAGCACTACATTCTTTTGCGTCCACATTACCGGTACCTCTCCTGAGTCTAGTGATTTCTTAAAGACAGTAATTTGCTTTCTTTAAGTACTCTGGGATACATAGTAAAATCCTTATAACTCGGCATGATTGGGCTTCATCCTTGCCTGGTTACTCAGTTTTCCGAGTTACGCAAATCCCTCATTCCCCTTCCCCCATTTGCATAAACAGTCAAAATTTTGAAAACACACACTGCACTACACAGCAGCAGTAAAAGCTTAAAACAACACTTACCAATGAAGTCATGTAGTCCAAGCAGAGGGAGGCCTTGTGGTAAGATGTAGATGTTGGGTGGGACTCACTCGCATGTTTTCATAATAATACTCCATTACATACACAATCTCTTAAATTCACTGCACTATTCTGTATTGTACTCTGCAACAGGATGTTATTAAAACTCGGCAACACGCCAAGATACATGAAACTTTTTTTTTTTTTTCGTTATTTGTTAGAATTCGAAATTGATTTTTCCAATGAACATTTCGTTATCTTGCCAAGTTACATCACATTCCGAGTTATACAATGCCGACCTATAAGGCTTTTACTGTATATCGTCTGGTCCTGGTGACTTAGATTCTTTCAGCCTATCAACCTCTTGTTCCACAGTCTCCTTGGTTATGGAAATATCAGCTTTTCATTCTTTCGTGCTCCAAAAATCTGCTCACTATCCGGCATTTCCTACATGTTTTTCTGGGTGTAAACTGTTAAAAAATACGCGTTCAGAATTTTACTCACCTCTTTCCCAGAACTAACTCTCCATCAGATGCCTTTAGTTAACCTATTATTTTGTTGTTCTTTGTCCTATATGCCCGATAGAATCATTTGAGTCAGTCTTCGACTGGCTAACTACCTTTAATTTGTCATTGCTTTTAGCTTTCATCATTAACTTGCTAACTTTTCTAACCAATTCATTATATTGAGACCTTAAATCCTCTTTCCCTTCTTCCTCTCCCCCTCCACATCCCCACATCCCTTCCCTTTCCACATCCCTCATGCTTCTCATACTTCCTTCATCCCCTCCTCTCTCTCTCTCTCTCTCTCTCTCTCTCTCTCTCTCTCTCTCTCTCTCTCTCTCTCTCTCTCTCTCTCTCTCTCTCTCTCTCTGTGTGTGTGTGTGTGTGTGTGTGTGTGTGGTGCTGAGGGGGAAGGAACGCGAGATGCTAGGTGAAAATAATTAGAAATTACTTTTTGGATCATTTTCCGATGTGTGTGTGTGTGTGTGTGTGTGTGTGTGTGTTCGTGGATACTTAGGATACTAGAACGTACAATAAAACGCACATTGGAAAAAACGAACACACGATTTTATTTACATCTCAAGAAAGTAGAGGACGATGAACTGAAGGCAAAAAGGAAAGCGAGAGAAAAGAAGAGATGATAAGGAGACCAAAGAGAAAAAAAAACAAAGCACTAGGTACGAAAAACAAAAGAAAGAATAAAACTAAGGCATTACGGAAAAAAAGGGGAAAAAAAGACAGGAGATTAATTAAATGATAGATATTTTGGCGTCGCTGCATTGGGATCATATGGCGCCATGAATAAAAGGGAAAGAGAGGCAAGGAGAGCATGAAGTACTGAAGGGTGAAGCTGCAAGGTTGTGAAGGTTCCAAGCAGGAGTTAGCTTGGCTCTTCTTAGGTGGAGAGACGATGTGGGGAGAGAAAGATGAAGATCGCCCCTCCTCCCTCCTCAGTCAGGCCCTGGAAAAGTGTCACAGGTGTTGAATTATGGGTGTGTATATGTGTGTGTGTGTGTATATGTGTGTGTGTGTGTGTGTGTGTGTGTGTGTCGACTATGTTTTGTAAGGACAAGTGTGTTTGTACGGTCGGTTCCCTTCTTAATAAATCAACTTTTGTACTATATATACTCATATTTCTAACAAAGGTGATAAATGTCATCTCTTCTCCATTGCAGCTGTCATTGGCTAAAACTGAGGTGTATCTTGTGTTTTCTCTATCGTCTACTACTACTACTACTACTACTACTACTACTCAACAACAACAACAGCAACAACAGCAACAACAACAACAACAACAACAACAACAACAACAACAACAACAACAACAATTACTACTACTACTACTACTACTACTACTACTACTACTACTACTACTACTACTTTTCTCCATATTACAGGAAGGATATAGGTCTGTTAGAATCAGTACAAAGGAGAATTACTAAGAGGGGATAATGTGTATTCCTTATGAAACCAGACTAAGTCATTAAATCTACAATCCTTAGAGAGACGTAGGTTAAGAGGGGACCTGACAGAAGTCTTTAAGTTGTATAGTGGTTATAACAAGGGGGACGTAAGCAAAATTCTCAGGATCAGTAATTAATATAGAACTAGAAATAACTGGTTCAAGCTTGAAAAAAAAATTGGATATAAGAAAGAGACAGGAAGGAATTGGTTCTCAAATAGAGTGGAACAAACATTAGGGAGCTTTAAAAGATGATTAGACAAATTTATGGATGGGGATGATAGGTGTAAATAGGTAGGTATGTTTCATACAGGAACTGTCACGTGTAGGCCTGATGGCTTCTTGCAGCTTCACTTATTTTCTTATGTTCTTATGTTCTTATGTACTACTACTACTACTACTACTACTATTATAACAACAATTACTACTGTAACACAACAACAACAACAACAACAACAACAACAAAACTACAATAGCTACAAGAACAACAACAACAACAACAACAACAAAACTACAATAGCTACAACAACAACAACAACAACAACAACTACTACTACTACTACTACTACTACAACTAACACAACAACTACAACAAGAACAACGACTGCCATCACCATCAAAAACACCACCACCACCACCACCACCACCACCACCCTAACAACCCAGCAACACTTACAGCATCGGTTAGTTTCGGTTCGCAGAGTGAGACCGGGCTGGCGACACACGAGATCGAGCTGCGTCACAAGGAAGGAGGAGGGGTCCACCTCGGCCCCCAGAGCAGCAAGGGACTGGGCGAGGCTATGGGAGGTGAGGATTCCGCGCGTTGACTCCTGCAGAAAGGAGTGTGTTATTTTTATTTTACGTTCAGAGTAGAGTAAAAATGACTTTCAGAGAGAGAGAGAGAGAGAGAGAGAGAGAGAGAGCGAGAGAGAGAGAGAGAGAGAGAGAGAGAGAGAGAGAGAGAGAGAGAGAGAGAGATTGATTGATTAACCGCTTCGCTCCGGATGCTTAATGACAGATAAGAGCGAAGCAAAGAACATGACTATCAGTGATTAACTTAAGTTCAACGTACACACACACACACACACACACACACACTCAGACAAAGACACGCACCAGAATGGCTGATATGGCTGTCTCCACTTCTGGCACGTGGTGGGGGAGGTACTGGGGGGTGGGATGAGGACGACTGCCATTACCTTCGTCGTATTCATACAGTCCTCCCACAGCCCAGAGCACTTCCACCCGCGCCCTTCCTCCCTCCGTCAGTCTGCAGAGGGACGAATAGCGGTCAGACGCAGAAAGCCTCACGTACTCACTGCTTGAAGGAAGGCTATTTCTTTTATTTATTTATGTAAAGGGGGACTCCTGTCTAAGGCAGCAGCAAGAAAGTAAAAAAAAAAAAAAGGCTCGCTGAAGGTGCCAGTCCCTAAAGAGTGTAGTCAAAAGGGTTATCTAAAATTTGAGGATGTGTTTTGAAATCTCCCAATTGAAATAGTTCAGGACAAAGGCAGGAGGAAATACAGAAGCAGGCTGGGAGTTTCAGAAGTTACCAGTAAAAGGGATGAAGGAGAGAATACTGGTTACCTCTTACATTAGGGAGATGGAAAAAATAGGATTGAGATAAAGTAGAAAGCCCCATATAAGAGAAAAGAAAAATGAGAGAAAAAAAAGTTTAATGTATTCTTCCGCTACATGAAAAAGGGGTGTGCCGCCGCATGAAGAGTATCAGGATGAGGAACACCTGTTCGTAATAATTCTTCAGATGTTCGTGTACGTCTGTGTGGTACACTTGTACGGAAAATAGCGTATTATATAAATACACGTAACACACACACACATACACACACACACACACACTTGTACTTTTTTTTTCTCTCTCTCTCTCTCTCTCTCTCTCTCTCTCTCTCTCTCTCTCTCTCTCATAAGAACATAAGAACATAAGAAATAAGGGAAGCTGCAAGAAGCGACCAGGCTTACACGTGGCAGTCCCTGTATGAAACACACTTATCTATTTCCATCTGTTATCCCCATCCATAAACTTGTCTAATCTTCTCTTAAAGCTCTCTAGTGTCCTAGCACTAACTACATGATTACTGAGTCCGTTCCACTCATCTACCACTCTATTTGAGAACCAATTTTTTCCTATCTCCTTCCTAAACCTAAATTTTTCAAGCTTGAACCCGTTATTTCTTGTTCTACCCTGGTTGCTGATCCTAAGAATTTTGCTTACATCTCCCTTGTTATAACCCTTATACCACTTAAAGACTTCTCTCTCTCTCTCTCTCTCTCTCTCTCTCTCTCTCTCTCTCTCTCTCTCTCTCTCTCTCTCTCTCTCTCTCTCTCTCTCTCTCTCTCTCTCTCTCTCTCTCTCTCAACATTTAACATAAAAATTATATTATTCTCTTTCGCATATCTTCTTTCATTTACCTATCACGTGTCTCCGTACAGGTGTGGCGAGGGTTGTGGCAGGTGAGCCCCGTACCACACAACTCCTGGTCCTTCAGCGCCTTCCCCAGGACTCGTGCCACCTCCCTGCCAACGCCACAGCTTCCCACGGTCACCTCCATCCTCACCACGGCCTCCATGGTGGCAGGGATGCCCTCTTTATCTAAAGGGGGAATCGGCTGTGTTCCTTGCCCCCGACCACCACTTGACCGTCCTTCATCCGCGGGAGGAGGCGAAGAAGTCAGCTGGGCACTTTTCCTCCAGTCTCCCTTCTGCGTGAGTGTGCCATTTTCATTCGTTTTAACCGTATACTTCTGTAAATTGTTGGGTGAACTTCGTTCGCCACTCAGGTGCTTGCGTTGGTGGGTGTGGTGGGTTTTCTCTCTATTCTGCCGGCCACTGATGATATGATGCGCGAGACTGCCCTTTACGTTGACTTGCTGTGCGTCTCCTGCACCCTCGGGCATTGCAGCTTCTGAATTTTCGCCACCCGTCATGACATCTTTGGCGACTACGGTGGATTTACGATTGGAGTACGAGGGCGAAG
>NC_087154.1:21632026-21639526 GCF_035594125.1 Scylla paramamosain
CGGCGGCAGTCGGGCGTGAATCTGAAGGGAGGGAAGGGATCACTATGCTCTAAGGAATAGCTATGTAGCGTGTGATTCCTGCAGTTATGTTACGATAAATTGACTTATGATGATGGTGAAGACGCTGATAATGACCATACTCAACCTAATGAGAATAATGTAAGGATATGTAGCGATCCTTTAGCCAGCAGGATAAGTGGACCACATTCTGACTCTTTTCTTTTTGCAGAGATCTCCATTCTTGGAGACTTCAATGTTCGCCACCAGCTTTGGCTTTCCTTTCCCTTCACTGACCAACCTGGTGAACTAGCCTTGAACTTTGCTATCCTTCACGATCTAGAGAAATTGGTGCAACACCCTACTCGTATTCCTGATCGTCTTGGAGATACGCCCAACATTCTTGACCTTTTCCTGACCTCTAATCCTTCTGCTTATGCTGTCACCCTCTCTTCTTTGTTGGGCTCCTCCTATCACAATCTCATATCTGTATCTTGTTCTATTGCACCAATCCCTCTTCAGGATCCCCTTAAGCGGAGGTGCCTCTGGCGTTTTGTCTCTGCTAGTTGGGGGGGCCTGAGGAGGTACTTTGCTGATTTTCCTAGGAATGACTGCTGCTTCCGTGTTAGAGATCCGTCTTTGTGTGCCGAGCGCATAACAGAGGTGATAGTGTCTGGCATGGAGGCGTACATTCCTCTCTCTTTTTCTCGACCTAAACCTCCCAAACCTTGGTTTAATACAGCTTGTTCTCGTGCTATACATGATAGAGAGGTGGCCCACAAAAGGTACTTACTTAAGCCTTCCATCACCAGAATCTCATGCACTTTATATTTATGCCCGGAACCATGCCAAGTCTGTTTTCCAACTAGCCGAAAACTCCTTCATTAACAGTGTCAAAATCTTTCAAGATTTAACTCCCCTCGTGACTTCTGGCATCTAGCCAAAAATATCTCAAATAGCTTTGCTTCTTCTTCTTTCCCTCCTTTATTTCAACCAGATGGCACCACTGCTATCACATATATCTCTAAAGCTGAACTCTTCGCTCAAGCCTTTGCTGAAAACTCTACCTTGGACGATTCAGGGTTTGTTCCTCCCTCTCCTCCACCCTCTGACTACTTCATGCTACCAATTAAAATTCTTCGTAATGATGTTTTCCATGCCCTCGCTGGCCTAAAACCCTCGTAAGGCTTATGGACCTGATGGGGTCCCTCCTATTGTTCTCCGAAACTGTGCCTCCGTGCTTGCATCTTACCAAGTCAAACTCTTTCAGATCTGTCTGTCAACATCTACCTTTCCTTTTTGCTGAAAGTTTGCCTACATTCAGCCTGTTCCTAAAAAGGGGTGACCATTCTAATCCCTCAAACTACCGTCCTATTGCTTTAATTTCCTATCTATCTAAAATTTTTTAATCTATCCTCAACAGGAAGATTCTTAAACATCTATCACTTCACAACCTTCTATCTGATCGCCAGTATGGGTTCCGTCAAGGCCGCTATACTGGTGATCTTCTGGCTTTCTTCACTAAGTTTTGGTTATCCTCTTTTAGAGATTTTGGTGAAACTTTTGCTGTTGCCTTGGATATATCAAAAGCTTTTGATAGAATCTGGCACAAAGCTTTGATTTCCAAACTACCCTCCTATGGCTTCTATCCTTCTCTCTGTAACTTCATCTCAAGTTTCCTTTCTGACCGTTCTATTGCTGCTGTGGTAGACGGTCACTGTTCTTCTCCTAAATCTATTAACAGTGGTGTTCCTCAGGATTCTGTTCTGTCACCCACTCTCTTCTTAATATTCATCAATGACCTTCTAAACCAAACTTCTTGTCCTATCCACTCCTACGCTGATGATACCACCCTGCACTTTTCCACGTCTTTTCATAGACGTCTAACCCTTCAGTAATTAAACATTTCACGCAAGGAAGCCACAGAACGCCTGACTTCTGATCTTTCTAAAATTTCTGATTGGGGAGAGAAAACTTGGTATTGTTCAATGCCTCAAAAACTCAATTCCTCCATATATCAACGCGACACAACCTTCCAGACACTATCTCCTCTTCTTCAGTGACACTCAACTGTCCCCCTCTTCTACACTGAACATCCGGTCTGTCTTTTACTTATAATCTGAACTGGAAACTTCACATCTCATCTCTAGCTAAAACAGCTTCTATAAAGTTAGGTGTCCTGAGACGTCTGCGCCAGTTTTTTCACCACCCCCCTAACTGCTAACTCTGTACAGGGGCCTTATCCGTCCATGTATGGAGTATGCTTCACATGTCTGGGGGAGTTCCACTCATACCGCTCTTTTAGACAGGATGGAATCAAAAGCTTTTCGTCTCATCAAGTCCTCTCCTCTAACTGACTGTCTTCAGCCTCTCTCTCATCGCTGCAATGTTGCATCTCTAGCTGTCTTCTACCGCTATTTTCATGCTAACTGCTCTTCTAATCTTGCTAACTGCATGCCTCCCCTCCTCTCGCGGCCTCGCTGCACAAGACTTTCTTCTTTCTCTCATCCCTATTCTGTCCACCTCTCTAATGCAAGAGTTAACCAGTATTCTCAATCATTCATCCCTTTCTCTGGTAAACTCTGGAACTCCCTGCCTGCTTTTGTATTTCCACCTTCCTATGACTTGAAGTCCTTCAAGAAGGAGGTTTCAAGAAACTTATCCTTCAATTTTTGACTACCGCTTTGTATCCTTTTCTGGGACTGGCATCTCAGTGGGCTTTTTTTTTTTTTATTGGATTTTTGTTGCCCTTGGCCAGTGTCCCTCCTACATGAAAAAAAAAAAAAAAAGTAAGCACACTAGATGCACAGTATCATTACATGAAACAGTAACTGGTGCTCACGGGGTGATTGGCTGAGGTGGTCCTGCACGCTGGTGGTGGTGCGGCTGCCTCCTCCCCCTGATTCACCTGCCCCCCGCCCCTCCCATGCCGGTGTGGAGGGAGTCGGGCTGGGAAAGAGGGTGTTGAGGATCGGGTGTGTCGGCGGGGACGGAGGCTGATAGCTGGGCCGCCCACGTGAGGAGCCTGCGTTTTGAGGGTGGGGGTTGGAGTTTGTCACCTTCCTAGTGTTGTCCTCGATGATGATGGGTCTTGGAGTAGTGGTGGTAGTGGCTGTAGTCGTGGTGGGTTGTGGTGACGACTGTGGAATTACAGGCCAACGGAACACCTCCACATCCTCTGGCACACTTCCATGCTCTCCCAGCGCTATCTTGAATTGGGTACCAAGCCGTGCACTGTCCTCCGCCCTGGTGCCGTGGTGGCGGGGCTGGTTATGGCGGCAGTGGACCTGTTGGCCGCTGTAGAAGTTGTGAGAAGGGTGATGGTGGGAGAAGTGGCGGTGGTGGCTGCTGGCAACGTGAGGGACACTGCGAGACCTCATCTTCATCATGTGGTCGCGAAGACGAGAACTCAGGTGATGCATAATCCTTTGGTGGTGGTTCCGGAGTCTGCTCATGTCCCAGAGTTGCGGGTGACGGTGGAAACTGAGACCATCCGCGAGTGCTGAACGAAAGGAGGTGTGCATCCTCATGGGTTGAAGAAAAGGCGTGTGGTGGTGGGACTGTCGCTTCATCCCTCCGAGGTGCCTCTTGATGCTTTGTTTAGGGAAGTCCTGATTGGCGAGAAGTTTGGATATGTGGTTCCTGAAGTGGTGGTGGTGGTTGTGGTGCTTTCTCCTGTTGTGACTTCCTTGGTTATGCTTCTTGTTGTTGTAGTGATGATGGTGATGCTGGTGGTTACGTCTGCCGCTGTAGTTATTCCGCGTGGTATTATTCCCATGGTGGTGATAGCGGTGGTTGCTGGTGGTGAGATGGTTACGATTGTGGTGTTGGTTGTGGCGTCTCTGGCTGTGGTTTGCGTCCGGAAAGATATGGTATCTGATGGACGTCCTGTGACCGCGTGTTGAGTTGCGATGGTGGTTGTGGTTGTTGTTGCTGCTGCTGCTGCTGCTGAAGAAGCGGTGATGCTTGTTGTTGTGGTAGTGGTGTTGGCGGTGGTGGTTGTTCCGATGGTGATTGCTGGTGATGAAGGGGATCGTGGTGTCTTTACTAGCTGTGGTGGTGGTGGTGGTGGCGGTGGCGGCAAGGCGGTGTGTTTGGTGAGGCCTCGACCAGCTAGTTCTGAAACAGTTATCCTGATTATTATGGACTCTCTCTCTCTCTCTCTCTCTCTCTCTCTCTCTCTCTCTCTCTCTCTCTCTCTCTCTCTCTCTCTCTCTCTCTCAGCACTTTAATATCGTGATAATAAGCGTTTGCATGACGGACTAAAATAAACAGAAAATGACTAGGGGTAAGAAGAAAAGAAAACGTGGAGAGATACCAAAACATACCTGACGCGATGCCTGTGGATGCGTGACTCCCTCGCCCCCACAACCAGAACTGCTGCTGATAATGATAATAATAATAATAATAATAATAATAATAATAATAATAATAATAATAATGGGGGTGGAGGTTAAGAGAGAGAGAGAGAGAGAGAGAGAGAGAGAGAGAGAGAGGGGTGATACGAGGCGAATTTGTTACCGTGTCCACTTAATCTCCACCTCTAACTTGTCTGAATATTTCAACAACAACAACAACAACAACAGTAATAAAATAATTAAAATAATAATAATAAAAATAATAATAATAACAAAATAACAATGATAATGATGACAATAATGATAATAATAATAATAATAATAATAATAATAATAATAATAATAATAATAATATAATAATAACAAGAGGTAGAAGGAAAATTAAGGAAAAGAAAAATATACAGGTAAAGGCTGGTAAAAATACATCATAACTATACTCTCTCTCTCTCTCTCTCTCTCTCTCTCTCTCTCTCTCTCTCTCTCTCTCTCTCTCTCTCTCTCTCTCTCTCTCTTGTAATTTCATCCACTTGAGCTTTTGAGGAGGTGATCGGTGACCTTCGTGACGCATACAATTAAACGGACAGATGGGTGGGCAGTCATGGAGGCAGGCAGGGGATCGGGCAGATGAGCAGGCTGGCAGGCAGTCAGGGAAGGAGTAGACACTGAGGCACTGGTCGCCACTCTCTCTCTGCTCAGCTTAGCATTACTGGAGGATGTCTTCATCATTCCACTCTGGATTATGACTTGTTGCGTTAATGGAAGACACTGGAGGCTTGGACCTAACATGGACAGGGACTCAGGCGACCAGCGGGATGTGTGAATCAGATGAGTTATAACCCTGGGGCCATAAAAGGCGTCCCTTCAGCGCACCCAGGCAGACTGCGTTCTCCGCTCTGCCAGTTCATTTTCCCCCAAGCCTCCATCCTGCCTGATCAGAGCGCCCATACCTACGCATCATCCAACGCACGATTCCTTTTAGCTGTTTTTCCTTGAGGGATGAGCCGCCGCCAGACGGACAGGCTCCCGTTTGTGTGTGTCAGACATCCACGCCAGTATTGATGGGCAGGAGTGGCGGCCCCGGGCGAAGGAGGGCGCGGCAGGCACGGTGAAGATGGGCATTACCGAGTCCAAGACTTGCACGAGTGACCTTGAGACCTTGAAACCCGTCACTCAGGGCGTCCGCCGCGCTGGGAAGGATGCCGCCCTCACATTATTATTTTGTTTCTGTGTTTCATTTTTCGCTTACATGAGTGAGTGTCCTCAGAACACAGGATAAAATACCAGAGAAGGAATATGTCGGAGTTGTGTAAATATGTCGTGGATTCTGGGGAGACAAATGGACAAGTTGTATCTACGGGAAAACGATGAAAGAGTTATGAGCGTGTGTGGTTCTGCGTGCACCGCCCCGCCGCCTGGCTCGAGGGGCCACGTGCGGCCCGACGAGGCTGTCAGCATGCAGAGCATCGCCGTGGTGTCCATTACAGACTGAGGCGGATGGGTGGGGTGTTGTGGTGTAGGTGCCATCAGTGAACGTGATGTAGAACGCTTAAAACGTACTGTGTACGTGTCTTCGTTGTCGTCGAACGAAGATTATTCTATCTATTCATGTAAAACTAGTATGGAGAAAACTTTTTGCCAAAAGTCATAAAAGAGAAAATTGTGAAAATATTTTGCTGCATAAGCATGTTATTGCATACTAACATACGGTCGGCACTTGTTACTCAGGAGGAAGCAACTTTTATTACCACTGATGCCGCAGGTGTAACTCCCCCGACACGTGGGGCGGGGCTCCGCACACCTGCATAACCTAAAGCGCACATAAACTCAGACGTCTCGCTGCTCTCCTGTATCCGTTGCCGTATTTGCTTCACATATTGTACCTCACACACTCTCCGGAGTATTAGGTTACGTGGCTGACGAATTCCTCGAGCATTATGAGCACCGAGAGGGAAACATAAAGAAAAAAAGTTTTAAGCTAACACCCGACTGTTTCGTTCCTCGATGCACACAAAAGAACGTGAAACACATAATGAACGGGGTAAGAAGAACCTGGGTCGCGACACGTTGGTTGACAAGTCTTGCGCTGCCCACAGACGAGGGAGGAGACGTGAGCAGGTAAATTGGACAACATCTTGATTGAGACTCTCCGTCGTCATGTCAACTTTCACTTTAGGCAGACAGTTCCTAATTGCAACACCAACTCGTAGGTTTATGCTTATACTCCATCAGCGCGTGGGCGGACTATCTCGCCCTTTTTTACTGGTTCACGCCAGGTAAGGACTAATCTGTTTAACAACGAGCAGCACTCACTTACCACACACGAGGACTAGCGGGAGCAGCCCTCGACCTCTCGTAGTCATCCTCGCGCTGGGCGGCTCCCCCCAAGCGACTCTTTGGAGGCTGTGGAGGAAGGCAAGACTTTAAAAAGAATACTTACTTAATGCACTTGAGCTATTGAGTTCATGTTGAATAGCAACACAAGAAAATAATGGTACTACAAGGAAGATATCACTGTTCAATAATCACTTAACTACTTAACGATCTTCCTCTGTGCCTCGCATCCCGCCGCGTCATGTCCACTGTGATCCAAACAAGCTATCCACTTAAGCGCCATAACCTCGCCAGCCTCTCTCGCCCCATCAAGGATTCTCCAAACACTTGTCCACGCCCCTGAGGCTTCAAATAAACAGTACAGCCGTCAGCAGTTACTCGAGCGGGAACACATCCTTGCCCAGAGCCCCTCCTGTCCAAGAGGTGGCGGTTATGGTGCCCCGTGCCAGCTGGAGCTCGAGCAGACGAAGGTAATGATGAACAATGTAAGCAAATGTTTTGAAGGTGTGGGTGGTTGAGAGAGCGAATGTTGCAGCGCGATAAAAACACAACGAGAAAGAAATATTTGTTGGGTGATTGATCACCTCGCACAAAAAAAGACGTGGAGGAATACTAAGAGGAATACTATCAGGGTGCAACAACAACAGCAGCAACACTAACAACAACAGCAACAACAACAACAACGGCAGAAGCAACAACAACAACAACAACAACAACAACAACAACAACAACAACAGCAGCAGCAGCAGCAGCAGCAGCAGCAGCAACAACAACAACAACAATAACAGCAACAACAACAACAACAAGAGCAGCA
>NC_087154.1:21649526-21664526 GCF_035594125.1 Scylla paramamosain
TCGTGTTTTTTTCAGGCGGTGTGTCAGTGTAAAAGATTCAGCGACTTTATCTGTTTATGTATTAGGGATATGTGTATTGGGTCAAGTGGCAAAAAAAAAAAAAAAAAATAAATAAATAAATAAATAAGTAAATAAATAAATAAAATAAAATAAAATAAATAAATAAAATAAAATAATTAAAAAAAGACTCATACATATGTCATTTCAAAAGCAAAATTAGAGTAGGAGAACCAAAAGAGAAGCCAGTTTAGTAACTAAATATAAGGACTATTTAATGGTGGTAATGGATGGAGTGGGAGGAAGAGGAGTCACAGCCTTACAAGTGGAGTTAAGAGGAGAGCTTCAGGTGTTGAAGGATCTGGAGGAGAAGGAGAAGTGGATGGATACGGAAACAAAGGAGAAGGACGAGGACGAGGATGTATAGCGATTCAAGGCAACACGTGGAGCGAGAAAGAATGACGAAAGGAAAAGGAGAAAGACAAAACATTGAGCGACGAAGAGGAGGAGGAGGAGGAGGAAAAGAGAGTATAGATAAGAAGGTGGAGGAGAGAGAGAGGAAGTAGGAAAGATACTCTTAAAAGGAGGAGGAGGAGTTAGACAAGACTGAGAAGGAACTACAAATCTGTGCCAGCGATAGAGTTTACAAAAAAGAATAAGAAAGAGGAGAAAGAGGAGGAGGAGGAGGAGGAGGAGGAGGAGGTGGAGGAGGAGGAGGAGGAGGAGAATTAGGAGTTTGGACCCTTGACATGCGTGGGTGTGCAGAACAGGCGCCTGTGAAGGGAGGAGAGGGGGTGAGGAGAAAGGGAAGATGACAGGACGATCAGTAACATAAACAGAAGAAGGCAGACTCATGGTACGACGGAGAGAGAGAGAGAGAGAGAGAGAGAGAGAGAGAGAGAGAGAGAGAGAGAGAGAGAGAGAGAGAGAGAGTAGACTTTTTATAGAACACACTAACTCATTCACAAAGTTCGAAATATTAGCTGAGTAATGTTCCTAAATAATATGTGAGCCCAAGAACTTCATGCCCCTGAATGAATTTTGACGAGGGGCTGATGGCATGCGCATTGATCTGTAAGGAAGTATAGAGTCTGTTATTAAAAACAACTAACTAATATCTAGTGTAATATCACGAAATTCTGACTGATGGAACGATTTAAACTTGGTCGGATCCACCCTGTCACACACACACACACACACACACACACACACACACACATCTAGATCTTGTTAGTTCGCATGGTCAGTTCACTTATTTATTATTATTTTTTCTTTTATCAGCCATTACTTTCGTGTGTGATACATTTTTTTTTTATTTTTAATATGTGGTACACTTTTCGTTTGTTAATTTTGAATAACAACAATAATAATTAGTGATATAGTTTACTATTACCAAAGATGTGATTGACCATTTCGAAGGTCTTTGCTACCACTCAGGTATTTGTCCAGCTTGCAATTGCAATTGTAGATTATCAGTTTATGCACGAAGGATGCTGGCCAAGGCAACAAAATTTTCATATTAACATTGAGGGTGATGGTGATAAAATGCAGTGATACTCAACCTGGGTTCATGAATTTCTCCTACGAATGCTTGAAAACAATTGGGTATATGAAGAAGTGCATGGCATGGCCAGTGTGAAAAGATATTTTAGAGAGGAAATTGTGTGTTGCGTAAGAAACTGATGTAAACTGATACTGAAGTATTACAAATTTATGTATTATATTAGTGTATTATATTCAGACGCAACACTCGCCTCACGGGTTTGAGATGTAACGTTTTGTTTTATTACAATTTAAGCACTTATATAATAATTATTTAAGGTTGAGTAGCTATTTTCTCTTTAAAATGGAAACCTAATACTATTATCTATATATTTCCAGTCCTAAAACTAGAGAAAAAGAGAAGATTTTTTTTTTTTTTTTTATTATTAAGCGTCCTAAGCGCAAGGGTGCATGAGTTTTTCAAATGCTCCAGGAAGGGTGTCCGAACTTAGATAAGGTTGGCGACCACTTGACTCTAATGTATACTCGTAAGAAAATTTGGGAGCTTTCTAGTGTTTGCGATACGAAACTTGAACTTGATCCAAACACGGCAATTTTCAACACTTCTCTTTTCTGCTGTGAACGCAAAGTTGCTCAGTGTTGACTCCCGGCACCTAAACTGTTTATTTGAACAGCGAAAGGACTTGGGATTCTGAGAACGATAGTGTCGCGACTCGTGAGAAACACAAACTGTGGCTTGGGTTCAACATGATACTTGTGCTGATAGTGATAGTTTTCCGTGTATAAGTCACTCACAGAAAGAGAGAGAGAGAGAGAGAGAGAGAGAGAGAGAGAGAGAGAGAGAGAGAGAGAGAGAGAGAGAGAGAGAGAGAGAGAGAGATCCTGGTAAGTTTTTGTTTATTTACTCGTTTCTCTACTTATGCGTGATGGGTCACATTGTGCTGGGCGATCTTGAGGAGATCTGTATTTACGTGTGTGTGTGTGTGTGTGTGTGTGTGTGTGTGTGTGTGTGTGTGTCTGTGTGTGTGTGTGTGTGTGTCTGTGTGTTTACGTCTCCATCCATCTGCACACTGTTTCCCTTTTTGAACCGCTCATGAAAAAACACTCATAGGGAATAATCATAACTAATTTGGTATCTTTCTATCTCATGCACAAAAACAAGTCGGCGATTGGTACTCATTGGAAATATAAAGAAGAAAGAAGAAGCTCAAATATGTGAAAATGAAACATTAGGTGGACAGCGTCTTGTGACACCACGTGACACCACATGACACCACATGTTAGGTACCAAAACGATAAAACGCATGCAAAGCACCCTATGTGTGGAAACAGATCAACATTAGCAAAAGCGTGTCTTTTCGTGTGTTTTTCCGAGCGATTGTTACCTCGTGTAAGGAACAAAAACTCAAATATACGTGCAAAACAAGCAACATGTGAAATGAAGCAACATTAGGTGAACAGCGTCTTATTACGTGTGTTTGACATAGTGTCACAAAGCACCACCAAAACGCTAAGACGCATGCAATGTTAAAGACAGAACCTGGAATTTCAAAGTTTCTCCAGAATATGAACATCTGAGAGAGAGAGAGAGAGAGAGAGAGAGAGAGAGAGAGAGAGAGAGAGAGAGAGAGAGAGAGAGAGAGAGAGAGAGAGAGAGAGAGAGAGATGACTATGATGGTAGGATAGAAGGAGAGAAGGGAGGCTGATGGATGGATGGAGGATGGAAGAGGACGTTGCAGCCATATATAGGAGAAGGTATGGAGAGAATTAAGGTGGAGCAAGACACAAGTAATGATGGAATGATCATCAGTAAACTGCTTTTCCTTATGACTGCACGTGGCGTCTCCACACACACACACACACACACACACACACACACACACACAGAGGAGAGCAGGATGACCATCAACCACAGCAAAACTGTGGTGATGCATTTCTGTACCTCCTCTGTACCAGTGCCCCCCTCCCCGGCTCACAGTGGGCCCTCACCCCCTCCAGGTGGTCCAATGTGCCAAGCTTCTCGGAGTCACGGTGGACGACCAGCTGACCTGGAAGCAGCATATCGCCAGCACCGTGAGATCAGCTACCTACAGGCTGTACATGCTGCGCAGGACTCAGGTCGCTGGGGACGCCGACAGATGAGTTAAGGGGGGTGTACCTTACCTTCATCCTCCCCAAACTCATGTACGCCTCCCCAGCGTGGTCCTCCTCCCTCACACACACTCAACAGCTACAGCTAGAGAGTGTGCAGAAGGGGGCGTGCAGGGTCATCCTTGGCCCTGCATACACCACCTATGAAGAAGCCCTGACCACCCTGAGTCTGTCCAGAATATCCACCAGGCACCGAGAGGCTCTGGAGAAGTTTGGGAGGGGACTAATGCATCATCCGCGTCTCAGAAACATGCTGCCGCCCGACGCGCCTCGCCCTGTCCGTGCCACCAGACACCACAACAAAATAACGCCCCTGAAGGCGCCGCGCACGGACCGGTACAGACTCAGTGCGATTCCCACCATGGTGCGAGCCATCAATCGATAGTATTTCCCTCCTAGACTAGACTTACCTTTAGGATTAATGTTAAGTTTTCCCCATCCCCTATGTACATTTTCAGTTTGTCAACTGCCTAAATAATAAACCGTTTATTATTATTATTATTATTATTATTACACACACAGACACACACACACACACACACACACACACACACACACACACACACACACACACACACACACACACACACACACACACACACACACACACACACACACACACACACACACACACACACATTTCTAATCCCCATCTATCTTTCATCTGTTACGAAAAACAGTTTTTTGCTGCTTTTCTTTCACCGCATGTTACAGAAGAAAATCCTTTTGTCTTAAGTAATCTCGTAGTTGTTACTATTTTTAGTGGAGTTGAGATTAGTATATACCATCGTAAATGGATAAGGTGAACACAAGTTGTTACTATTAAGGGAGATCAGTGGGGCATAAATCAAGTTATGTAATTACTCGCCATTGTACCTTATATTGTTTTGAAAACTGAAAAAAAAATTCAATCAATTTTTTAAATCTGATAATGTATATGTTCCTAATATATATATATATATATATATATATATATATATATATATATATATATATATATATATATATATATATATATATATATATATATATATATATATATATATATATATATATTATAAATTCGAGATAAAATCTCGAATTGTTTGCAGACTAGTCGACTAACTCACGGGTGAAAACCATTATTAAAACCATGTATAGTGAATTGTTTCAGATGAAATGAACAGAAACCTTTGCATACGGTGAGCGTGGAACAATCAAACCTTCCAGCGGCGTGCGGCATTCTGGCAGGTCAGGTAAAGGTGTCTGAATGGCCCTCCTGTCTTGGGTCACGACTTCCAACACATCATTATGTTCTGGTACAATGCCATGATACAGTGTGAGGTCATGACTGATATAATCAATTCACGCTAAAATACTCTGCAGAGTGGTTAGTATTTGCACAGGTGATGAAGTAAGACAGGTCTGATAAAACGATACACTGGGTAAAACGTGTCCTTAACATGGCGGATTCTGAGTAGCTGGTCTCGCTCTCGCCTTTGTGAGCTGGATAGCTGCTAGATATGTTTCTCCTTGTTCCATAATCGCTAATAATGAAAAAAAAAAAAAGTTATATTATAATATTTGTAGCCTATCTAGATAAACTGGAATAAGGATACCTAAGAGATGGAAAATGCACAAATAGTGTGAAAATACCAGCAAAGAGAGGCTTCGATATTTCATTCCATAACTGTTGTATCATCCTGCAAGTTTTACGAGATATATTTAGCCAACATCAGGCATCATTTTGACCCGGAATGTCTTAACCAGGCTACGGCATATTACTATATACCTCTTCTTTAGATATAACAACCATTAAACAAGCCTGTCTTTCTGTTTCGGTCACAAAAGTCAATGAATCGGTCCTATATGATTAATTTTACCTAACTAACATTATCACAAGGCCTGAAAGACCAGCTGTTCATTTCAAAATTACATCAACTTCAAGCAGCGAGGGGTGAAGGTTGCTGCGGTCTCTGTG
Source organism: Scylla paramamosain (assembly GCF_035594125.1). NCBI lineage: Eukaryota > Metazoa > Arthropoda > Malacostraca > Decapoda > Portunidae > Scylla > Scylla paramamosain. The sequence goes on from NC_087154.1 coordinate 21,655,138, forward strand.
AGGACGCCTCGCTAGTGAACCGCACGACAGGCAACTCCGCTGGTCTATTTTTCAGTGGTCAAGTTTAGATTCGAGGCGCCTCGGAGGACTCAGAGAAGACACTTTTGAATTCATAGGAAGTACGTAGATAATATTTCTGTTTCTCTGTTTTAAGAAAATTTTAAAAAAGTGAAAAAAAGCACTGTTGATTGATATAAAATTTTTATATTAATATTTTCTACTTTTCATTATTTCATGTAGGACCGATTTATTAATTTTTGTGATCAAAACAGAGAGAGAGAGAGACATGATTAATGGTTGTTATATGTAAAGGAGAGGAATATAGAAATATGCCGTAGATCCGGGCCTTAAAGGGGGAAAATGCATCTTTTTTTTTTTTTATCTGATAAAGTTCCTTCCTTAAAATGAGAAATTCTATGTATGTAATTTTTTGACAAAATTTTAAATAAAAATACACACAGAGAAATCATGTTTTAAAATTCTGCAATGTTGAAAGAAATTTTTTAATCATAAAATTTTTGATATTTTTTCCAGGTTCAGACTTGGTCTGTTTTTCTAGCTCTACTGTAAGATTAATCTTTAAATCAAATTCTCTTCTTTTTCTTTTTCTTCTTCTTCTTCTTCTTCTTCTTCTTCTTCTTCTTCTTCTTCTTCTTCTTCTTCTTCTTCTTCTTTTTCCTCTAAAGTTTCTTCTACTTCTGCTAATGGTCCTTTTTCTTCTTCCCCTGATGATTTTTCTTTTTTTCTTCTTTTGATGCTTCTTCTTCCTCCTCTGATGCTGCTTCTACCTCTTCCTCTGATGCTATTTCTTCTTCTTCTGATGGCAGTGGTGCTAGTGCTTTTTCTTCCTCTGGTGGTAGTGCTGCTTCTTCTCCTTCTTCTAATGGTGGTGGTGCTTCTTCTTCTGATAGTGATGCTGCTTCTTCTTCTTTTGATGGTAGTGGTGCTTTCTCCTGATGTTGGTGTTGCTTCTTCTTCTGACGCTGGTGGTGCTTCTTCTTTCTTTGACACTGGTGGTACTTCTTCCTCTTACGGTGGTGATGCTTCTGATTTTTTTTTTTTAACGTAGGAGGGACACCGGCCAAGGGCAACAAAAATCCAATAAAAATAAAAGGCCCACTGAGATGCCGGTTCCAGAATAGGGTTCAAACCCTAATGTGCTGCAATATCGAAGGTCTCCAGCCTCGAAAGAAAACGCATAAAATGAAGATGTTAGATGAATTTGCTGAATGAATAAAAGTTACTTGATTTTTTTTTTCTGTGTGGGAGGGACACCGGCCAAGAGCAACAAAAATCCAATAAAAAAAAAAAAAAAAGGCCTACTGAGATGCCGGTTCCCGAATAGGGTCCAAACCGGCAGTCAAAAATTGAAGGATAAGTGCCTTGAAATCTAACTCTTGTAGGAATTCAAGTATTAAGAAGGTGGAAATACAGAAGCAGGCAGAAAGTTCCAGAGTTTACCAGAGAAAGGGATGAATGACTGAGAATACTGGTTAATTCTTGCATTAGAGAGGTTGACAGAATAGGGATGAGAGAAAGAAGAAAGTCTTCTGTAGCGAGGCCGCGGGAGGAGGGAAGGCATGCAGTTAGCAAGATCAGAAGAGCAATTAGCATGGAAATAGCGGCAGAAGATAGCAAGAGATGCAACACTGCGGCGATGAGAAAGAGGCCGAAGACTGTCAGTTAGAGGAGAGGAGTTGATGAGACGAAAAGATTTTGATTCCACTCTGTCTAAATGAGCGGTATGAGTGGAACCTCCCTAGACATATAAAGCATACCCCATACATGGATGGATAAGGCCCCTGTACAGAGTTAGCGTACGGAGGGGTGGGAGGTGAAAAATACTAGCGGAGACGTCTCAGAACACCTAACTTCATATAAACTGTTTTTAGCTCGAGATGAGATGTGAAATTTCTAGTTTAGATTATAAGTAAGGAAAGACCGAGGATGTTCAGTGTAGAAGAGGGGGACAGTTGAGTGTAATTGAAGAAGAGGGGATACGTGTCTGGAAGGTTGTGTCGAGTTGATAGATGGAGGAATTGAGTTTTTGAGGCATTGAACAATACTAAGTTTGCTCTGCCCCAATAAAAAATTTTAGAGCGATCAGAAGTCGGGCGTTCTGTGGCTTCCCTGCGTGAACTGTTTACTTCCTGATGGTGGTGCTGCTTCCTCTTCTTCTGATGGTGGTGGTGGTGCTGTTTCTCCTTCCTCTGATTTTTTTTTTTTTTTTATGTAGGAGGGACACTGGCCAAGGGCAACAAAAATCCAATAAAAAAAAAATGTCCACTGAAATGCCAGTCCCATAAAATAGTCAAAGCAGTAGTCCAAAACTGATGGGTAAGTGTCTTGAAACCTCCCTCTTGAAGGAATTCAAGTCATAGTAAGGTGGAAATACAGAAGCAGGCAGGGAGTTCCAGAGATTACCAGAGAAAGGGATGAATGATTGAGAATACTGGTTGACTCTTGCGTTAGAGAGGTGGACAGAATAGAGGTGAGAGAAAGAAGAAAGTCTTGTGCAGCGAGGCCGCGGGAGGAGGGGAGGCATGCAGTTAGCAAGATCAGAAGAACAGTTAGCATGAAAATAGCGGTAGAAGACAGCTAGAGATGCAACATTGCGAGAGAGAGGCTGAAGATAGTCAGTTAGAGGAGAGGAGTTGATGAGACGAAAAGCTTTTGATTCCACCCTGTCTAGAAGAACAGTATGAGTGGATCCCCCCCCAGACAGGTGAAGCATACTCCATACATGGACGGATAAGGCCATTGTACATAGTTAGCAGCTGGGGGGGTGAGAAAAACTGGCGGAGACGTCTCAGAAAACCTAACTTCATAGAAGCTGTTTTAGCTAGAGATGAGATGCGAAGTTTTCAGTTCAGATTATAAGTAAAGGACAGACCGAGGATGTTCAGTGTTCAGAGGGGACAGTTGAGTGCTATTGAAGAAGAGGGAATAGTTGTCTAGAAGGTTGTGTCGAGTTGATAGATGGTGCTGGTAGTGCTTCTTCCTTTGATGGTGGTGGTGGTGCTGTTTCTCCTTCCTCTGATGGTAGTGGTGGTGCTTCTTCCTCTGATGGTGGCAGTGGTGCTGCTTCTTCCTCTGATGGTGGTGGTGGTACTGCTATTTCTTCTTCCTGTGATGGTAGTAGTGATGCTTCTTCTTCCTCTGATGGTGATGGTGGTGCTTCTTCTTCCTCCTCAAATGGTGGTGGTGATGCTGCTGCTTCCTCTGATGGTGGTGGTGATGCTTCTTCTTCCTCTGATGGCAGTGGTGGTGCTGCTTCTTCTACTTCTGATGGTGGTGGTGCTGCTTCTTCTTCCTTTGATGGTTATGATGGTGCTGCTTCTTCCTCTGATCACGAGGCTCCGCGGCACGAACCGTGATGCTGTTTTCCACACACACACACACACACACACACACACACATATATATGTATATATATATATATATATATATATATATATATATATATATATATATATATATATATATATATATATATATATATATATATATATATATATATATATATATATATATATATATATATATATATATATATATATATATATATATATATATATATAAAGTTAAGTGTGCCTCACCAGGTGTCCCCCTCCTCCCCCCCAATGATAAATATCTAGCTACGCCATTGTTAAGCTGCTACTATGAAGAGAAGGCGACTGCGATGGGCATTATGGAGCGAAGAGAACAGGAGAAAAAGTCGTGTTTTCAGATGAAGCACATTTTGAGGTTCATGAATACAGATCGGTGGTAATGAAAAGCATAGGCGAGGCTTTATGGGCAGCAGGTCACATTCACCAACCTCCGAGACATCACCATAAAAAAAAGAAAAAAAAAAAAAAAGATTTCGGGACATTTTTTTTTTTTTATATCACTGCATCGAGATCGCTAGTCTGTGTTGATGCCATGCTTAAGAGTGAAAAGTACTACACAGCTGTCTCGTCTCGCAGTAGAAAGCTTTCCCTATTGGAGGAGGCAGTTTTAAGCAGGATTTTGCTCCATGTCACATCCAAGAAAAAAAAAATCACAGAAGAAAATGGGTTGACTCTTTTGAAGTGGCATGCAAATTCTCCTGATATCAGCTCCACTTGGATTTATGGGCCCAAGATCCGTCTTCCAACATTGATTGATTCCCAGATCGTGTAGGTAGCAAAGTTCACTTGAGACAAAGGTGAAAATATATTAAATAAATTATATATTAGGAAAATAACATGTATTTCCTTGAGTACATGCAATCATTATGTTTAATTTTACCCCTGTCCCAGTTACACCCAACTGTTCACTTATGAGTATTGCCGCCAGCCCCGTTGGAATCAGAGCTACCATGCTCATCCCGTCCCAGTCAGAGCAGTGGTTGTTGATTGTTTTGTCTACACACGCTGTGTAATGTTCGGATAAATGTGTTGTCCCTTGCAATAGCCTGCGCTGTGCGTTCTGATAGTGCTTGCTCCTGCGTCCTGCCTACTTTGTGGTGGTAAGAAAACCTGTCTTTTTATATGGCTGTGGTACAGATACACCTGCCTGTAGTAGTGGTGGAGCAGGTGGAGGAAGGATACTGCTGGGTGACCCTGACCCTATTAGTTTCTTCCGGATATTCTCTGGTAGCTTCCTCAACTCCCTGAGAAAGGTGGTGGTACACTTGCAGAGGAAAATATGCATGTACTAGCATTTGGTGGTAATTATTCAAAGTGACACGATTCTCCAAAATTCCGGGAACCGTCTTGGCTGTTTTATCTAACCTGGTGGGCCCCGCGGTGGCTAAGACAAGTATTAATCCATTGGTGTTGGCGAGCGTTATAGGTGTTATAACAATTATTCATAGGAAATCAATTGAAATTTATGTAACAATAATTATATACATTGGTGGCGTAGGAAGACACCCTCTCTGCCTCAGCTAATGTATAACCAAAATGTTACAGATGTGATAACCTTTATGAGCATGATGCTTTGGTTTCCACCTGCAAGAGATTATTTGGTATTTCTTGATAAGTCCACCCCCCCCTCCATTCCCTTTAAACCCCCTTTATCCCTCTAACAAACTTAGGGGACTGGGGAATCAGGGTTTTTTTTGGGGGGATAAAAATAAGTGAAATGTGGGTGTTCAGAAATCTAAGGAAGTTTTTCTTAATATTTTGAATTTTCCTAACGTAATCTAGCTTGGGGGGCTATGCCCCTCCGGGATCCCCCTGCTAGGATGTTAATCTGACCTAGCATGACCTAACGTAACTTAAAGCGTCTTTTTCAGTTCTATGCAAGCGCCTCGTAAACACATTTTCCAATGCATTCCTCTCATGCAGGTCTCCTGGGAGCTGCAGAACCTTACAGCTACCCTGGACTGCAAGCTTTCAAAGGGCTTGTGAGAATCAATGGGATAAATGGGCAGGCAGTGGGGCAGACCAAAAGATACAGCCATTCGTGGGCAGTGTTGCAAACCTGTTAGGTGAAAACAAGCTGATGTGCACGTATTGCTTTCGATAAAATCTCAAAGATACAAAATTATCTACATGCAAGTCAGTCATGAGTGAAAACCTTTATTAAAACTGAAGTATGAATTGTTTCAAATCAAATGAATAGTAACATTTGCTTACAATGAGTGTGGAACAGTCAAGCCTTCCAGTGGCATGCGACATTCTAGCAGGGCAGGTAAAGGTGTCTGAATGGCCTTCCTGTCTTGGGCCATGACTTCCAACACATCATTGTGTTCAGGTACAATGCCATAATGCAATGTGAGGTCATGATTGATACAACAAGTTTACACTAAAATGTTCTGCAGAGTGGCCTGTATTTGCACAGGTGATGAAGTAGGACAGGTCTGAAGAAGTGATACACGAGATAGAACGTTCTCTTAACATGGCAGAATCAGAGGAACAGGGCAAAGGACCTCACTCTCGCCTTTGTGAATGACCTATGATCCTGAAGAGTTGTTAGATGTGCTACCTACATCACAGTTTCCCCTTACTCCATAATTGCTAATAATAGATCATATTTTGTTATATTATAATACTTGCAGTGTGAACCTACTGTGGAAAGTTGTAATTGGTGGCCTCACAAATGGCCTCATGAGTGGCAGCATGTGATTGGAGTGATCAACTCTATAGATACCATGAAATCCTAATATGCTGCTACCCACAAATCCCAGTTATAAACAATACAAAATAATTTCAGTATTTACTTTTGACTGACTGGTGCAGAGTTCGCTGGACTTAGAAAATGTTGAATTTTGCCACACTCAAATGCTATTACAGCCATACTAGACATGTGGCTCCCAATTTTTTTAGGTTTACAACAAGGTTACTGAGCTTTCTACATGATATGTGGGTTTCATGCTTGTATGTAACATGGACATGATATTCAGATTAATGATGATTTAATTAATCTAGCCAATGACAACCTATCTTTCTTTTAGGGATAGGCACTTGAAAATGGATAAAATTTCAAATTCTGCTCTCTCTCTCTCTCTCTCTTCTCTCTCTCTCTCACTCTCTCCTCTCTCTCTCTCTCTCTCTGCTCTCTCTCTCTCTCTCTCTCTCTCTCTCTCCTCTCTCTCTCTCTCTCTCCTCTCTCTCTCTCTCTCTCTCTCTCTCTCTCTCTCTCTCTCTCTGAGAGAGAGGAGAGGCTTCAGAAAGAAGCCAAAGAATGAAGAGATTAAACCTGTTAAAGGTATTGAAGAAGACTGGAATATAGTGGAACCTCAGTTACTGAACGCTTCCCTTTTCGAACAAATCGGTTTTCAAACAAAATTTTTAACTTGTAATTGCTTTGGTTGCTGTACCATAATTCGATTCACAAACAAAGTTACTTGATTTCAAATATTAAAAGACAGGACAAAAGCTGCAGTTTATTGCTAATATATTGTTTCTGTAAATATTTCCTTTAATTTTTATATTATTCGAGTAGAGAGACAGAGTGTAAGACAGTAATTCAGTCTTTGAAATAGGGTAAATGTGATCCCGTATTATTCAATCTCTGAAATAGGGTAAATGTGATCCCGTTGAAGAACAGTTTTCAGCACTCAGGAGTAATTCCAAAGGTGGCTTTCTCAATGACCCCCAATGCCATCACACTACACAAGTGCATTATTTTAGTAGCTTTTCCCAGCAGCAAGATATCTAAGTGCTATGATCACCTTCATTTTGGTGGTAAGTGGGTTGCTTCTCTCTGTGTCACTCTGTAAGGCTTCCCTCACTAGATCAGTGACAAAGAGAATACCTGCACGGTCTAAATGGTATCTTCAGATGAGTTCTTTGTCATCAAGTTCACTCAGTACATCCTTTCTGGATAAATAATACCTGAGCTGGAGATGTTGTGAATCAGCCATCTTAGCAGTGGGAGCGTCTGTCATAAGAAACTAAGACAGGGTGGAACGGATTAATCCATTTTGCATTGATTCCTATGGGAAAATTAGCTTCAGTTTTCTAACATTTCGGATTTCGAACTGCATTCAAGAACTGAGGTTCCACTGTATAAATATTCATTTGAATAAAAACTACATACATACATACTACATATACATATATATGACTCATTCTGTTACTTTACAGAAATATGCTCACTCCAAAATTTGAAGTCCAGCAGGATGAGACCTGTGTAACTGTGAAGATCTTTGCACCATATGCTCAAATTACAGATGCAGAAATCAGTATTACTGAAGAGGTATTCACTTTCTATTCTTCACCATACTATTTAAGGTGAGCATTTTAGATATAGTTCAGTCTATTATCATTAGACAGGACCATTTAGTATAAAACATTTTAAACAGTTTAGTCTGTTATCATTGGACAAGATTTAGTATGGAACATTTTAAACTTAGTTTAATCTGTTAACATTGGACAGGGACCATTTTGTATGGATATGAAAGCAATTAGAGAGCAGGTTTATAGTTAAAGAGGAGTTGGAGAAAGCAGTAGTTAGGCTAAAGTGTGACAAAACTACTGGTATAGATAGAATAACTGGAAATGTAAAAGTGTGGAGATGATGTTATAGTAGATTAGATGCCTCTGATATCTGAACAGGCATGGAGACAAGAAGTTCCAGGTGAGTGAAGGAAAGGAGGTATTATGCCCTTGTATAAAGTTAGGGGTTGTAGGAAGGAGTGCAATATTTGTAGAACAAGTTTACTAAATGTGCTGTGAAAAGTCTTGACTGAGAGATTGATAGAAGTGATGAAGGTGAGGGTCAGTGAGGAATAAGTAGGATTTAGGGAAGAAAAAGGTTGTGTATTCCAGGATTTTGCAAGTAAAAGGAAGACTTAGAAAAGGATGAAAAGTTGTATGCAGCTTTCACAGACGTAGCAAAAACATTTGACAGGGTTGATAGTGAAGACTTTTGGAACATTCTTAGAAATTATGGTGTAAGAGGGCAATTATTGAAATTAATTCAGGCTTTTATAAGGATATAAGTGTTTGTGTGAAGGTAGAAGGAATGCTTGGTGAGAGTTTTGCAGTAGGAGCAGATATAAGACAGGGATGTGATATGTCTATTTATCAAATATTTTCATGAACAGCTATATGAGGGGTATGAAAGCGAAAGTAGGAAACATTGTAAAATTGAAATAGCAAGAGTTGAATGGGATGTAGTAGCATGTCTCTTGCAGATGGCACTCTTACTAGGAGAAAATGAAAGGGAGCTTTAGAGAGTTTGTCAGTTTCATAGCATATGTATACATCTATATGTATGTATAAGTGAATGCTGGTAAAGTTTTGTTTTTTTAGAGGAACAAAGTTGAATTTTATGTATTTAGGATATCTTGTTGAGTGAGTGTGACAGCTTTAGGAAGGTGGTTATAAGAGAAAGAATGGAGATAGTGAATTAGTTTGAACATCTGGGAAACAATATTATGTAAATGTGGTGAGATCATAGATGGGCATTATCGTGATAAATTATTGTGATAATTTATCATGATAATGATATCATGTTACCAGTTATCTGATAATTATTTTTCTCGTGTTATTGATTCATTGGTATTGCCAATACTTTTTTTTTATTCAAACAAGCAATAATTGATCATTTTAGTTTTTGGAACATGAGCATGTTGAAGTGTTAAACTTTCAAAATCAAATGTAGGTATTTTACTTAAACAGTATTATTCATTAATAAAGAGATAGGATAAACATTGAATATGAATTTTTTTCTAAGATTTTCTAGGTTTTCTAAGATAAAGATAAAAATAAAAATTTGCATTTATTGATTTTTTATTTAAAATATAAATATTGCTATCGCTTGTATTGGAATTTTGGATTTATTGGTTATCAGTTATTGGGTGATAAGTTTATTGCCAGTTATTGATTATTGGTTATCATGATAATTTTTTTCATTACCGCACCCAGCTATGGGTGAGATAGATAGAGAAATAAGAGAGAGAGGTCTGTAAA